>NW_007734904.1:75086-82075 GCF_000696425.1 Galeopterus variegatus
ACTGCCATTTGCAACAATATGGGTAGACCTGGAGAGAATTATATTAAGTGAAACAAGTCAGGCACAGAAAGAGAGATATCACATGTTCTCACTTATTTGTGGGAGCTAAAAATAAATAAACAAATACACAAACAACCTGGGGGGGGGAGGGAAGAAGACACAACAATTACAATTCCTTGAAGTTGATAAGACAAGCAAACAGTAAGGAGGTTGTTGGGAGGGAGGGGAGAGGGAGGTTTCGGTAATGGGCCACAATAATCAATCACATTGTATATTGACAAAATAAAATCAAATAAAAAAAAAGAAAATGCCTATTATGAAAAAACTATACATGGATTGCAAAACTGTTTTGCACCAGTAAACTCATACTAACTTGTTATAACACATCTGAACAGGATCTAGTTTGAGGCACTGAGAAGGATGAGACATCTGTTTGAAAAGAGCCCCTACCAGAGCGACATGAATTCTGCTAAAATTGAAGCAAGAACAAACATCAAATTGAGGGTGAAGCTTGGGTAGAAGAATGATGAAATCACTGATGCTTTACAAAAAGTGTATGAGGACAATGCCCCAAAGAAATCAGCAGTTTACAGGTGGGTGGCTCATTTTAAGAAGGGATGAGACGATGTTGAAGATTGCTGTGGATTGATTGAATTGTGTCCCCCAAAGTTTGTATATTACAAGCTAAATTCCCATTGTAACTGTTGAGGGTAGGAAATCCTATTATGGTAATTGAAAGGTGGGGCCTTGAAGAGGTGATTAGAATGGATTAATACCGGTGGTCAGGGGCGTGGTTCTGAGGACTTTAAAAAGAGGGCATCTGAGAGTCTGTCTCTCTGCTCCTCCATTTTCTGCCATTAAGACCCCTACATTGCTCTAAAGCCACCACCAAAGAAGACCCTCAAAAGATGTGTTCCCTAGACTTTGGACTTCCCAGCCTCTGAAAGTGTAACCAATAAATTTCATTTTCTTATAAACTACCCAGTTCTGGGTATTTTGTTATAAGCAACAGAAACGGACTAATGTGAAGAGGAAGCCCGCAGCATCAGACCGTTGACATCAACTTGCCAGGAAAAAGTTAATCATGTTCCTGCCCTAATTGAAGAGGACTGACAATTAACAGCAGCAACAACAGCCAACACACAGACATCTCATTGGTTCAGCTGGCACAGTTCTGACTGAAAAATTACAGTTGAGAGAACTTTCTGCTCAGTGGGTGCCACAACTGCTGCACCCAGACCAGCTGCAGGCAGAGCAGAGCTTTCAATGGAAATTTTGAACAAGTGAGATCACAGTTCCGAAGCATTTCTTGAAAGAATTGTAACAGGAGATGAAGCATGGCTTTACCAAGTAGAATCCTGAAAACAAAGCACAGTCAAAGCCACGGCTACCAACAGGTGGAAGTGATCTGGTCAAAGCAAAAGTCGACCAGTCAGGAGCAAAGGTCACGGCGACAGTATTTGGGATGATCAAGACATTTTGCTTGTGGATTTTCTGGAGGGCCAAAGAATGATAACATCTGCTTATGATGAGAGTGTTTTGAATGACACTGAGGGTTGCGATCCGTTTCCGGACACGGAAAAAGACAAAAAGGAAAAAAAAAAAACATGATAATGCTCCCGCTCACTTCTCTCATGAAACAAGGGCAGTTTCGTGACAGCTTCAGTGGGAGATCATTAGGCATCCACCTTACAGTCCTGATTTGGCTCCATCTGACTTCTTTTTGTTTCTTGATCTTAAAAAATCTTTAAAGGGCACCTATCTTTCTTCAGTCAATAATGTAAAAAAGACTGCACTGACATGGTTATATTCCCAGGACCTCAGTTACTTAGGGACGGACTAAATGGCTCATATTGTTGCTTACAAAAATATCTTGAATTTTTTTTGAGCTTATATTGAGAAATAAAGTTTCTATTTTTGATTTTTGTCTTTTAATTCCACTTCCACAACTGTTTGAAGTCCCCCGCGTTATGAAAAATGTCAAATACATAGCTTATATTGAGAAATAAAGTTTCTATTTTTGATTTTTCTCTTTTAATTCCACTTCCACAACTGTTTGAAGTCCCCCGCGTTATGAAAAATGTCAAATACATGCAGAAAAAGAGTTTTTACTAAACCCCCACTTAACCGTCACCCAGTTTCAACAATTATTAAGCATTCAGGCAAAACTTTTAGCCAGTAGACTCAACAGTTACAGTGCACGGTAACAAGAGGAAGAGCAAGTTACTTTACCTCTCCAAGTGTCGTTTCTTCATCCACAGACTGGAAAGGCTGGGCTTACGTTGCGGGGCTGTGCAGGGCATGCAGTGGTGGACTTCACAGAGGGCGATCAGCTCAGCACCTGCAGGATGGTGAGGGCTGCATGAAGTGGACAGTCACAGGGCTGTTGGGAGGCTACAGACGGGAGAGTGTCAGTGCGGCAAGGACAGCGTGACCTTAACGATGGGGTCCAGGGACGTGGTGATCCTTACCATGTAGCTGACTGCCCTTAGCACAGTGCCTGGCCGTGAGCAAGCACTTGGTAGACAGTGGTGAAGGTGAGGATGATGATGGACCAAGTCTTCCCAAACTTCAGCATGGTTGGTGAAAAGAGTTAGGAGGATTCAAGAGAAAGCTGATTGGCATGAGCTGATGAAAGGAGCTGACGAGGCCCTGTTAGGTAAAATAATGACGCGTGAAATACTGAAGTATTAAAACGATGGTAACCCACTGGTGTGTTGGGTACCTCACACGCACACAGCAGTGGCTCTACAAGGCTCCTGGCCGTGGTCAGGCCCCTGCCTTTGCCTTCAAGGAGACTCTACTCTATTCGGGAGATAGGACAGGGACTCCTGATAAATTACGACAACAAATTACTTAAATAACAGCCCACAACCAAAGGAGGGCGGACGTGGGTGAAGCTGATTAATTGGCTCATTACTTGCATGGATGCTAAGTGCTCGTGCTCAGAGGACAGCGCATGCCAGTGAAGACTCCACACAGTCTCCCGGGGTTTCCATTAGGTCTTTGGTGATGGGTAGGAGATAGGAAGTGGGTCCCTTCAAATATCGTTCAGAGGTCGGTAAAATAACATCGAAGCTCTGTTCAAAGTTCAGTGGTTTAGCAATTTTTAAAATCATTTTCAGGTTTGGTCCAAGTCCCTGGTGCCCTGTCTGGCACTGGATGGTAGAAGCTCATGGATAAAGCTCAGGAATGGCTTTAGGACAGGCCCTCTTGGGGCGATGGCTCCAGACCTGGAGACCAGATCTAACCCAGGGCCCGCAGCTGGGTGGGGAAGGCAGGGTCCATCCAGGTGAAGGGAATGGGCTTTGCACTCCAGCCTCGGGTCCTTGATGTCCCCCTGGGACTTGGTAGGCCACTTATAAGATGGGGACAATGACACCAGGCTCTCTGCTGGCGGCGAGGATTGCATGGGTCAGCCTTAGGGAGTCCTTGTGTGGGGATTATGTGGGATGGCTGCAGTGGACAGTGTATTCAGCTGTCCAGACTTGGGGCTGTTTTCAAGTTGAGAACTCTAGTTCCACTTTCAAAAAGGGTGGTATTTTTTCTTCACCCTGCAAGGATCCATTCATTTCCCCCACTCCCACTATCCTGAGCAGCTTGAGGAGAGATGTACGCTCAGGACAGTCTCGGGGCACAGGTGAGAGTGTCCCCGAATCAGGCAGTGGACAAAGGGCTGACTGCGGGAGGAGAGAGCCACAGCATCAGCCCTGTGCCTGTCTGCCAGGCCTGGCTGCAGTGACAGGTGACTCTGAGCTGAGGTGTGAAGGACTGTTAATGCTTCGTGCTTTGCACGTCCTTGCAAGGTGTCTGCATTTGCACGAAGGCCTTTGAGAGATAATACCTTATTACAGAGGAATCACTCTGTGGTGGGGACATGGGGTGCTGTGTGATCTGCTAGAAAAAACACAACATGTTTTATCCAGAGGTTCTACGTCCGTTGCATGGTTCTGTTAAAGAAAATGTCATTGGATAATCACTATGTATGCATGCATATAAATGCATGTGGAAAGATCCAGAAAGAGATACATAAAACTGAAAATGATGGTGAACTGGGGGGGCTCTGGGATGGGAAGCAGGGTGGACAAAAAGGATTATAGTCTTCTCTGTAATGTCTAAATTTTGCACAAGAAGAAGATATTCCTCTGTTAGAGCAGGACACGGAGTCAGCGCCAGCTCTCTGGATGTCCTCGGGTGTGACGTGAGGATGGGGGTCCTCAGCGAACTGTCGTGGGATCAGCTGAGATGATGTTTGCCCAGCTCTAGCACATGCTTGGCACAAAGAATGCCATCAGCAGAAGTCAATGTCATTGTTCCCTCTGCAGCAGAGAAGGGCTTGCCTGTCCATTTCTTGCCCCAGGTCCACAGGACGATGAGGTTTGCTCCCTCCTGCAGCTGGCAATCACACGGCCATGCTGGCCATTGAGAGGGGTGCACAGTGGTGTTTTATTTCGGGCCTGGCTGTGAATCACCTGCACTGTCCTCATCATGTTTTTCTCCCCAGGTGACACTTAGGGAGGCCATGCCACCCCTGTGTGTCCACTTGGAGGACAGCCACATGCAACACCACTGGGCTTGCAGGAGACTGGATGTGAGCAAGCAGTGAACTTTTCGTGTTAAGTCACTGAGATTTCGGGTCATTTGCTGTCAATGCTAGGTGCACTAATTACACTAACGTGTTTTCTCTTCCGGTTCTGAGTTTGCGATCCTGCTCTGCTGTCTAACTCTCAGGGGGTCTAACTCCTGCCTGCCTCAGAGGGTCGTGTGTGGAAACCCAATGAGAGGTGGGTTGTGAAACCACTCTGTTACACTGGAAGGGTGTGGCAGGTGGGGGTGCTGGTGGGCCCCTGATGAGGGTAGGGGAGAGGGGCTCGGGAGGAGGGCCTTCAGGCACCCCAGCTGCAGAGAGTGCCTGTGGCTAGAGGTGGTTGTCGCAGCTTCTCTAGTTACAGTAGAATCCGTGGATAAGGCAAGGATCGATTCCGGGGATCAATTAACTGAAGGCTGATAAGAGACTCAATGTGTTGTTGGGGGACTAGCCATTGCCTAGGCCAAGGCAGAAACTTGCCCTGTAAGCAGTAATTAAGAAAGATTTGCCCTTAGCCCCTATTCCTGGGATGTGTGCCAGCCCTGTGAGCCTTCAGAGCTACCTGCCTCCAGGAGCTGCTCAGATGGGGACAGGTGATACGCCTGCACGCGCTTTAGCTTGTGCAGGCCTTGGCAAAGCTCCATGCTAGCCCCAGGCCTTGCTCAGCTGCTGCTCCTGTCTGCAGGTGAGTGCTACTGCGAGCCTTCAGAGCTACCTGCCTCCAGGAGCTGCTCAGATGGGGACAGGTGATACGCCTGCACGCGCTTTAGCTTGTGCAGGCCTTGGCAGAGCTCCATGCTAGCCCCAGGCCTTGCTCAGCTGCTGCTCCTGTCTGCAGGTGAGTGCTACTGGAGGGCCTTTGAGGGCACAAAGGTGAGCCTGCCCATCTGGCCAGTCTGTCAGCATAATAGGGCAGTGTGGTCCTGTGGAAGGAGCTCTGGGCTCAGGACAGGAAGCCTAGACTCGTCAGGGCTTTATCTTGTCTGTAACAAGCTTTGCAAACCTGGCCATGCCATGGCCACACTCTGGGCCTCAGTTTTGTCTTCTACAGAGTGGTCCAGGGAGTCTTGTTTGTCCAAACATAGACCCTGAGGACACAGTTTGGCACAGACAGTCGGTGTCCCTGCCCCACAGAGCTTACAGTCTGGCCTGTCACTGTGTATCCATGTAGCCCGAGAACTCTCAGGTTCTGTGCATGATGAACACCAAAATCCGAAGCACACATTTTGCAGAGAAAATAGTGGAAATGAATTTGGAAAGAAGGTGGGGGAAAAAGATAGAAGAAAGCAGGACTTTTGGTGACCCTGATATGTAAATATTCTGCAAATGTCTGTGTGAATATATGCACCCACATGTACTTTTTGCATGTGGACACTTACAGTCGTTTTCATGTGCTTAAGGAAGTAGCGGGAGGGGAAAGGGAAACGCAGATGGAGAAGAGGGACAGAAAGTCATGCTTCCTTTCCTCTGCTCGAGGTCAGACTGCTCCTCAGGAGGCGTGATTTCTGTGCATCTTCCTCCCTTCCCCAATGACTCACCGTTTAGATCCAGCCTCTCCCAGCCCGGCCCCTCCTCCGAGAGTTCACCTTTCCCTGAGCCCCAGGCCACTGAGGATGGGATAAGTCAGAGGAGACCTGATGCAGAGCTTGCAGGTTGATGGGCTCAGAAATCCACATTTTTGTGTGGCAAGATTTGCTGCCAGCTGCTGTCAGGGGCGGAGTGTCTCTTTCAAAACAAAAATGAACTTGGTCAATCAGCGGGGTGAAGACACCCGCTCCCCCCGGCTGTCCTAGAGCTGGTGTAAGGTGTGTCTCTGGCCCATGAGTTGCAGCGTCCAGAAAGCTGGCCGGGTGGTGTGCAGCTCCCACCGCCCGTGGCCTCCCCTCTCCAGGCGCCTCCCCACGCCTCCTTCCCACCTCCCAGCCTCCAGCAGTTACAGCAGAGCCAACCAGCTGATTAAGAACAAAAAAAGCTTACATCTGTAAACAGATTCGCAGTTTGTAGAGCTCTTCAGAGACTATTTTCCTATTTGCTTGTTCTCATGTCATTTTGGAGGCAGGTCTGTACTTACTGCTGTGGTGGAAACCTGGGCTCAGGGAGCATCAACGGCGTGTCGGAGACCGTGTCAGTGACAGGTGGAGACGCTGCGGCCCAGAGCACTGCCTGTACCTCCTGTGCTTGCCGCTCCACAGCGCTGTGTGTGCGGTGCGGGGTGCCTCCTGTGCGTATGTGTGTGCGTGGTGTATGTGGTGTACGTGGGTGTGTGTATGTATGGTTTATGTGGCGTATGTGTGTGTGTGTGTGGTGTACGTGGGTGTGTGTGTGTGTATGGGGTTTTTTTTGTTTTTTTTTTTCCCTTTTTGTCTTTTTTCGTGTCCGGCAACGGATCGCAACCCTCAGT
>NW_007734904.1:83075-85624 GCF_000696425.1 Galeopterus variegatus
CCCGCCGCGCTTCCCAAGCGGCGCACTGTAGCAGTGCGCCACCGGGCCGGCCCGTGTGTGTATAGTTTATGTGGTGTGTGTGTGTGTGTGGTGTATGTGGCATGTGTGTGGTGTACATGGAGTGTGTGTGTCTGTGTATGTATGTGTGTGGTGTACATGGAGTGTGTGTGTGTGTGTGTGTGTGTGTGTATGTGCGGTGTGTGGGTGTCTATGGTTTGTGTGTGTGTGTGTGGTGTACGTGGCGTGTGTGGTGTACATGGAGTGTGTGTGTGTGTGTGTATGTGTGTGGTGTACATGGTGTGTGTGTGTGTGCGTGTGTGTGGTGTACATGGGGTGTGTGTGTATGTGGTGTACTTGGGGTGTGTGTGGTATACTTGGGGGGGTGTATGGTTTATGTGGTGTGTGTGTGTGTGTGTGGTGTACGTGGCGTGTGTGTGGTGTACATGGGGTGTGTGTGTGTGGTGTACGTGCGGTGTGTGTTTGTGTGTGTGTGGTGTACATGGTATGTATAGGGTGTGTGTGTGTGGTGTACATGGAGTGTGTGTGTGTGTGTGTGTGTGGGTGTGGTGTACATGGGGGGTGTGTGTGTGGTGTACGTGGTGTGTGTGTCCGTATGCGGCAGGGTGTGTGCCTGTGTGTGCACGGAGGCAGGGTGGATGGGTGCAGTGGTGATGAAGTGGTGGAGATGTCTCCACCTGTCTGTCCTGGGCTGGCGCGCAGAGGGTCTGTCCACCTGTCCACCCTTTTCTGACCTGGATTTACCTATGTGCCCTCAGCTCCAAGGCTGCAGCTGTCTCTGGCTGTCCTCACCGAACCCGGTCACTCCTATGCTTCATCTCTGGACATTCCTGAGGGGGTACCAAGGTCTGCCAAGGTGAGGGGTTGGACAGGGGCAGGGCACAGCTGCTGCCCTCTGATATTTCCACCACAAAAGGCCAGGGACAGTCCTCAGCCTCCTGGGCTTCCCTCTGTGGCAAATGTGTGGTTTCACGACATGAGACTTTTGGAAACCCTTCCTCACCTACCTCTCTATGATTTCTAGCCCGCGCCATGTCTTGGGTTAACAAGCTCCATACATTTATAAGCTGCTGTAAATCTGTACTAAAACAAAAGCAACTCTTTCAAGCTTCAAAAGAGATCTGCTGGCTCCAGTGTTCCAGGATTTGGTGAACAAGCTGATGTCTGCAGGTCCCCTCGTGGAGATTTTCTAAATTCCCATCATCATCACCCTCTGGCTTTCCCAGGAAGCCCCAAGGAACACCTCGAGTAATGCAGCTCATCTTCTGATGGCCTCAGCTACATGTCCCACATTTGACTGTGTGCTTGCTCCTGTGCCGGACACAGCCTTCCACACATGGCCTCGCTTTTATTTTTTATTTTATTTTATTTTATTTTTTTTCGTTAAATTTTTATTTTGTCAATATACAATGTATNGAGGATGGGATAAGTCAGAGGAGACCTGATGCAGAGCTTGCAGGTTGATGGGCTCAGAAATTCACATTTTTGTGTGGCAAGATTTGCTGCCAGCTGCTGTCGGGGGCGGAGTGTCTCTTTCAAAACAAAAATGAACTTGGTCAATCAGCGGGGTGAAGACACCCGCTCCCCCCGGCTGTCCTAGAGCTGGTGTAAGGTGTGTCTCTGGCCCATGGGTTGCAGCGTCCAGAAAGCTGGCCGGGTGGTGTGCAGCTCGCACCGCCCGTGGCCTCCCCTCTCCAGGCGCCTCCCCACGCCTCCTTCCCACCTCCCAGCCTGGAGCAGTTACGGCAGAGCCAACCAGCTGATGAAGAACAAAAAAAGCTTACATCTGTAAACAGATTCGCAGTTTGTAGAGCTCTTCAGAGACTTTTTTCCTATTTGCTTGTTCTCATGTCATTTTGGAGGCAGGTCTGTACTTACTGCTGTGGTGGAAACCTGGGCTCAGGGAGCATCAACAGCGTGTCGGAGACCGTGTCAGTGACAGGTGGAGACGCTGCGGCCCAGAGCACTGCCTGTACCTCCTGTGCTTGCCGCTCCACAGCGCTGTGTGTGCGGTGCGGGGTGCCTCCTGTGCGTATGTGTGTGCGTGGTGTATGTGGGGTGTGTGCGTGTGTGTGGTGTACATGGGGTGTGTGTGTATGTGGTGTACTTGGGGTGTGTGCGGTATACTTGGGGGGTGTGTATGGTTTATGTGGTGTGTGTGTGTGTGTGTGTGTGGTGTACGTGGTGTGTGTGTGGTGTACATGGAGTGTGTGTGTGTGTGTGTGGTGTACATGGGGTGTGTGGTGTGTGGGTGTGTGTGTGGTGTGGGTGTGGGTGTGGTGTACATGGAGTGTGTGTGTGTGTGTGGTGTACATGGGGTGTGTGGTGTGTGGGTGTGTGTGTGGTGTACATGGAGTGTGTGTGTGTGTGTGTGTGTGTGGTGTACATGGAGTGTGTGTGTGTGTGTGTGTGTGTGGTGTACATGGGGTGTGTGTGTGTGGTGTGTGGGTGTGTGTGTGGTGTACATGGAGTGTGTGTGTGTGTGTGGTGTACATGGGGTGTGTGGTGTGTGGGTGTGTGTGTGGTGTGGG
>NW_007734905.1:0-1063 GCF_000696425.1 Galeopterus variegatus
GGGGGGGGGGGGGAAGATATAAAAAAAATAATAATAAAAAATAAATAAATAAAATCAGGCTGAAAAATTTTAAATGTATTTTAATATTAGATAAAATCTAAAAGTATATTTTTTATTTTAACTTCTCAGTATACATTGTAGTTGATTATGGTGTCCCTTTACAGATTCCTCTTTGGCCCCTCCCTCCCTCCCCTCCCCACCCACTACATCATACCTGTTCACTTGTCTTAACAAGTTCAAGGAATTGTTGTGACTGCTGTGTCTTATTCCCGCTCCCCCACGACCCTTAATTTGTTTGTATATTTATTTATTTATTTATTTATTTATTTATTTATTTATTTATTTATTTATTTATTTATTTATTTATTTATTTTTAGCTCCCACAAATAAGTGAGAACATGTGGTATTTCTCTTTCTGTGCCTGACTTGTTTCACTTAATATAATTTCTCTAAGTCCATTCATGTTGTTGCGAATGGTAGTATTTCATTCTTTTTACACCAGAATAGTAGTCCATTGTGTAGATATACCACCGTTTCCTTATCCACTCATCTGATGATGGACATTTGGGCTGGTTCCAACTCTTGGCTATTGTAAATAGTGCTGCAATAAACATGGGAGTACAGGTATCCCTTCGACTTGATGATTTCCATTCTTCTGGCTATATTCCCAGCAGTAGAATAGCTGGGTCATATAGTAGATCTATTTGTAATTGTTTGAGGAACTGCCATACCATTTTCCATAAAGGCTGTACCATTTTGCAGTCCTGCCAACAATGTATGAAAGTTCCTTTTTCTCCTCAACCTCACCAGCATTTAACATTCTCAGTGTTTTGGATATTAGCCGTCCTAACTGGAGTGAGATGATATCTCAAAGTGGATTTATTTGCATTTTCCAAATGCTGAGTCATGTTGAGCATTTTTTCATGTGTCTGTTAGCCATTCATGTATCTTCCTATGAGAAATGCCTGTTCAGCTCCCTTGCTGGTTTTTTAATTGGGTTAATTTTTTGTTTGTTTGTTTTTGCTGTATTGTTTGAGTTCCTTGTATATTCTGGATATTAATC
>NW_007734905.1:3268-13940 GCF_000696425.1 Galeopterus variegatus
AGGGGTTTTTTTTTTTTTTTTTTTTTTAGAGGCTTTAGGGTGTTCAATATATAGGTTCATATAATCTGCAAACAGGGACAGTCTGATGTCATCTTTTCCAATCTGAATGCCCTTTATTTCCTTCCCCTCTCTGATTGCTCTGGCTAACACTTCCAGCAATATGTTGAATAGGAATGGTAAGACTAGTCATCCTTGTCTAGTTCCTGTTCTTAAGTATTCATGGCAGTGATGACAGAAGATCCAAATAACAAAAATTAGAAATGAAATAGGTGTGGTGAGATTGGACACCCCAGCTTTTCCCCATTCAGGATGATATTGGCAGTGGACTTTTCATAAATGGCTTTAATTGTGTTGAGATACTTTCCATCTATACCTAACTTGTAGAGAGTCTTTATCATGAACGAATGTTGAATTTTGCCAAATGCTTTTGCAGTGTCTATAGAGATGATCATATGGTTTTTGAATTGCTTTTATTGATGTGGTGTATCACATTTATTGATTTGCATACGTTGAAACAACCTTGCATCCCTGGGAAGAATCCCACTTGATCATGGTGCATAATTTTGTGTATGTGTTGCTGTATTCTATTAGCTAGTATTTTATTGAGGATTTTTGCATCTATATTCATCAAGGATATTGGCTAGAAGTTTTATATTTTTGATGTATCTTTGTCTGGTTTTGGCATCAGGATGATATTTGCCTCATAGAATGAGTTTGCGCAAATGTCTTCTGTTTCAAACTTTTGGAATAGTTTGTAGAGAATTGATGTCAGTTTCTCTTTGATGATTTGGTAGAACTCTGCAGTGAACCCATCTGGTCCTGGACTTTTCTTTGTGGGAGGCTTCTGATAACAGCATCAATCACTTTTATTGTTATTCGTTTATTCAAATTTTATATATCTTCTTGGCTCAGTTTTGGTAGTTTGTATGTGTCCAGAAATTTATCCATTTCCTCCACATTTTCAAATTTGTTGGCATATATTTTTTTATAGTAGTCTCTAATGATTCCTTATATTTCTGGGTATCAGTTGTAATATCACCTTTTTCATTTCTAATTTTTGTTGTTTGGGTCTTCTCTCATCATGCCTTGAATGTTCAAGAAAGAAAATACCCACCAGTAAAACAAAAATGCTAACAATAAAGAGAAAAAAATAGTTCAGCTACTACCTCATGAAACGAACAAATATAGAAGATAAATAGAAAATCAGAAAGAAAGGAACAAAAGATGCATAAGACATCTAAACAAAAATCAAAAAATGCTAGGAGTAAATCAACAGCTTTCAGTAATAACTCTAAATGTGAAAGTATTAAATTCCCCACTCAAAAGACATAGACTGACTGACTGGATTAAAAAATGGACCCAACAATATGCTACCTTCAAGAAACTCACCTCACCTATACAGACATACATAGACTAAGAGTGAAAGGATGGAAACATATATACCATGCAAATAGAAATAAAAAATGAGCTGGAATAGCTATTCCTATGTCAGATAAAGTAGACTTTAAACCCAAAAGCATAAAAAGAGATAAAGAAGGCCACTATATAACAATAAAAGGAGCTATCCATTGAGAAGACATAACAAACATAAATACATACACACACAACATCAGAGCAGCCAGATTTATAAAGCAAACACAATGAGATAAACACTAGCACCATAGTAGCAGGGGATCTGAACACTCCACTTTCAAAATTGGACCAATCATCTGCGCAAAATCAATAGAGAAACACAAGACCGAAATAACACTTTAGACCAATTGGACTTAGTAGATATCTACAGAACATTTGATCCAACAACCTCAGAATATTCATTCTTCTCATAGCACATGGAACATTCTCCAGGATAGACCACATGTTAGGTCACAAAGCAAGCCTCAACAAATTCAAAACAATTGTAATTATTCCATGTAATTTTTCAGATCAAAGTGGATTAAAATTAGAAATCAATAACCAATGGAACTCTGGAAACTATATAAACACATGGAAATTAAACAACATTCTACTTAATGACGTATGGGTCCAAGAAGAAATTAAACAGGAAATCAGAAAATTTCTTAAAACTAATGAAAATAATGATATATAATACCAAAACCTGTGGGATACTGCAAAACCAGTAATAAGAGGGAGATTTATCACATTAAATACTTTCTTCAGAAGAATGGAAAGATGGGAAATAAACAACTTAACACTTCACCTTAAAGAACTGGAAAAACAAGAATGATCCAAACCCAAAGTTAGTAGACAGAAAAAAATAATTAAGATCAGAGCAGAACTAAATGAAATAGAAACCAGAAAGTGATACAAGGAATCAATGAAACAAAAAGTTGTTTTTTTTTGAAAAGATAAATAAAAGTGACAAACCTTTAGCAAGGCTAACTGATAATATTTTTTAAAGAAACTTATTATCAAACACATACATTATTTCAGAACCCAGAGACCCTTGCTATCTTGGTTCAGCTTGACACTCCATTTTACCACTCCAGCCAGGTGGAGCTTGAAATATGATTCAGTTTAACTCTCTCTGGATATATTTTCTTTTGTTTTATATGTGCGCGTGTGTGTGTGTACGTGTATTTTTTTTCAGGTGGGGAAAAATAATAAGTTCTAAGCCCTCCTGGGTAGGAAGAATTTGATACAGCCCATAGAACTAAAATAAGGCAGTGTAGCAAGATCACATATAGAATATAGACTATATTAAGTGGTTTATTTATTATTTTAGGTTAAAAAGAAAGCTAATAAAACATTGATAAAATACAATTTTTTGTACATATACTGTGAATTGAATGACCGCCCCTCCCAAACTATTTGAAGCTTACTCCCCACTGTAACTGTTAAAAGGGTGGGAAATCCTACTATCATAATTAAAAGATGGGGCCTTGAAGACTTGATTAGATAGTGAGGATTATGCTCTTGTGAATGGATTGATTCATTCATGGAGTAATGGATGTGTTTCTGATAGCTTTATAAGGAGAACAAGTGATCCAGTAAGCTCTCTCTTGCTCAGCCATTTCACTGTGTGATATCGTGCATCACTATAAAGACATCACCAACAAGGCCCTCACCAAATGTGTTTTCTGGACTTTGGACTTCCCAGCTCATAAAACTGTAAGAAATAAATTCTATTTCTTTATAAATTACCCAATCAAGGTGTTCTGTTATAAGCAACAGAAATGGACTAAAACAACATATGACAAAGATTATTGGTTATTATGTGGATTTGAGTATGGAAAATGTGGAACCTTGGGAGAGGATCTAAAAGAGCTCCCTACCAAAGATTAGTAGCCATCCCTGGAGGTAGCCCTCATCCAATGACTGATAGATGTGAAGATGCTAAAGCACAGCCCCTTTTCCTTATTTCAGAACACATTCGAAGGGCCATTCCAACTTCACAGTACCTCTGGGATTGGCTAGAGATTTCATGGCATCTGTTTCACAGTTAAATTTTCCCTCTGTTCATCCAACTGCCTTTCCTTTTTCACAGTATTGTTCTAGAAGCACTTCTCATAATCTTCTTGCACACCTCTTCAGAGTCCATTTTTAGGAAAAAGATAAAAAGCATAGATTTTGCTCAATTTTAACACATGTCATAAAATAAATCTACATTTCTTCACCTTTTCTACCTAAAACCATTACTGCAATGGAAGAAAACTCAGTGAACTACCTAAAATTCAGTGGAGATTCACACAACATGATAGAAACCTCAGGATCAACTTAATATAGTCAAAAGAGACTGTATTAGACCACATAGAGACACCAACATTGAAGCTACTTCTGAATTTACAATAACTTACTCTGACAACTCTAAATAGCCAGTCTACATCCAATGATTAACTGATGCTAGATGATAAAGGCAGGCCTATTTCAGTCCAACTGAAAAAATTCTGATGGGACATTTTAGCTCCAGAGATATTTGGGATAGAGCTCAAGACTGTCATGGGGCTTACACCACAACTGAACTTGATTCCTTCCTCTGATCATTATTTCTTTCATTCACTCACTTATGAAGGTAATACTCTCAGTGACTATCTCTTAAAAATTCTGCATGCTAAATTCCATCCCATAATCTGCTTCTTGGAGAACCAAATGTGTGATGGTATTTATAATCTCATAATTAAAAATTGATATTTAGGGAATGTTAGCAGTCTGGAGAATAGAAAACTGGGGAGAGGAGAATAACATCTGTGAGGGAAGTCCAGCATCATTCTACTTCAATTTTGTTAGTAGTTGTTTATTAAATATGCCCCGTATTCCAGACAGAGGTTAGCAGTCTGGAGAATAGAAAACTGGGGAGAGGAGAATAACATCTGTGAGGGAAGTCCAGGATCATTCTACTTCAATTTTGTTAGTAGTTGTTTATTAAATATGCCCCGTATTCCAGACAGAGCTTTATGTGCTGGAGATAGAATGGTGAATAATAAAAAAAAATAGACACAGGCCCCAGTTTCAGGGAGCTTATAGTCTGCTACAGATGGACAAGAGTCAAATAATCACAGATGTGAAATTTCACAATGCCATGAAAGAATAAACTAAGAGGGTATGCAATAGGGGCATTTGCTTGAAGAGCCAGAAAGGCTTATCAAGAGAGCAATTCTGAACTGAAGTATAAACATACATAATATTAAAGAGATTCGCAGTACAGGAAAGGATTGCAGACAAAAGGAACAGTGTATACAAAGGCAGGCAAGGATATGGGAAATGCAAGAAACTGAAAGGAGGCCAACGTGGCTTGAGTTCCAATTATGAAGGAAGAGAAGTAAGAAATCAGACTGGAAGATGAAGAAAATGCCCAATCCTATAAAACCTTGTAAGCAATGTTTTAGTAGTTTTAATATGTTCTTAGAACTGTGAGAATGAATTGAAGATTTTATAATGCGGAGATGTATATTGAACTGTAAACAAGGGAAAACTGAAAAAGCAACTGTAAACATATGAGAATTTGTTTTGCACAGTAAGAAATCTGGGAACATGTGGTCCAAGCTGGTCTAGTTGCTCAAGAATATAATCAAGAATTCAGACACTATCTATTTTTCTGTTCCATAATCCTTACCATATGGCATCTGTCCTAATGTGTTCAAAGTAACTGCTTCATTTCCAAAAATATAATGTGTAGGGTCAGTGAGAGAAATGAAAAAAGGGAGAAGATCATAATGGGCAATGTGAAAGTATCGTCTTCCTCAGAGATGTCTGACTAAATCATATTTTTCAGAACTTATTAGCAAAGTATAGTTTGAGCACACCTAGCTGCAAAAGGAGCTGAAGACATTGAGTATTTTCTTTTTTTCAGGTTCTTTGTAGAAGTCAAGGAAGAAGGTAATTCTAAATGACTTTGGTAATAGCCAACAGAAGAAAAAGCCAGAGAAGTAGGAGAATAACAAAATGAACACAGTGTGTTTACAATCAGAGAAAAACTTTTAAAACTGATAAATGAATCAATAGTGTTTAACATGGCAGAAAGTCTAAGCAAGACAGTGATTAAAGTTATTCAAGGCTTTCAGTGACAAAAAGCCCAATGGTGACTTCAATGAGAGTTGTTGGCATTGAGTGAAGAGGAAGCCACCCAATTGGAGTAAATTAATGAACCAGTAGGAGATCATAACACAGAAGCAGTGAATGTCTATAATCGTATGGGCAAATGGGCAGCAAAGGAGAGCTCTGAGGGTGGGTTGTAACTGGAGAGTAAAAATGAGTTGATGGAGTTTTGTTTGTTTGTTTTTTGGTTCTTTTATGTTTAACCGTGTGATCTGAGTTCATTTACATCCTGCTTAAATCCATACAGATTTTAACAACTGAGAGAAAGAGGTTGATAGTACAGGGGAAGAGAGTGAACAAAACATACTGCCACATCCCTGAGGTGTTGAAAAACTGTGGCATGCAGACTGCAGGTAGCAGAGGGATTGGCTTAATAGACAGAAGACAGATCCCTTTTGGAGAGTTAGGAAAGAGTAGAAGGGCACCGTTGCAGTGATGTATGTAGGTGTAATAATGGAAGCTGAGGAGTCTAATTGATGGCTATTTTTCTCTAATAGAATATTGGCTTTTCTACTGAGGATATGGAGGGTAATTTGAAGGTTGGGAGGGGGGAAACATGAGAAACTTGAAGAGATATGAGAATATCTAAAGTAGATCCTGAATGGTAAAAATAGGTTGACGGGAGAAAGTAACAGAATGTAAAAGAATGGTAATAGAAGGCAATAGAATTAGAATATATATGAATTTCTGATGGTTGTCATGTATTTATAATCCTAACATGTCACATGGTATTTTTTTTTTTAACCACCAGTAGTTATTTGTCCATATACAAGCAAGGAGAAAGATAATTACAGAAATTTGATTTGCTAAATTTGAAATTTAGGTCAAAGAGGAAATAAATATTTATGCCATTTAAATCAAGTATAAATAGAAAGAAAATGGAAAAGAGGACAGGACTAAGAAGAGGAAAATAGAAGGGTCAAGGTTGTTATCAATGGTGTGGAGTCTTAACGAGGTCAACGAATATTCTTCTCGATCTTCCAGTTTTGTTGCTTGTCCTTTTGGGGTCATATGAAAGAAATCATGAGCAAGACTGACGTCATAAAGCTTTTCCTTTATGTTTTCTTCTAGTAGTTTTACAGTTTCGGGTCCCGGCTTTCTTTTTGGGGGGAGTTTTTGACTACTTATTCAATCTTCTTACTAGCTATTAGCCTCTTCAGATATTATATTTCTTAATAATTTAGTATGTGGGGAGTACATTTAGGTTATATGTTTCTAAGAATGTATGTATTTCTCCTAGCTGATCCAATTCATTAGCCCGTAATTGTTCATAATAGTATTTTTTATGATCTGTTTTATTTCTGTGGTATCAGTTGTACTATATCCACTTTCGTTCCTGATTTTATTTATTTGAGTGTCTTCTCCCTTTGTAGTTAACCTAGCTAAAAGCTTGTCATTTTTGTTTAACTTTTTGAAAAAACTTAAAGTTTTGTGGCTCATATTCAAAATATATAAGGAACTCTTACAAGCCAATAGCAAAAATAAAATAATGCAATTAAAGTTGGGCATAAGTCTTAAATAGACATTTCTGCAAATGAGATATATAAATGACCAGTAGGTATATGAAAAGATGTTTAACAAAACTAATTATTAGGGAATTGAAAATGAAAACCATAATGAAATATCACCTTACACCTAATAGAACGTCAATTATACATTAAAAAGTAACAAATATTGGTGACAATGTGAAGTTAGAGCACTCATACACTGTTAGTGGGAATGTAAAATGTTGCAGCCATTATGGAAAACAATGTGAAGATGCCTCAAAAAATTCGAAACAGAACTACCATATGACCCAGCAATCCCAGTTCTGGGTATATATTTAAATGAATTGAAACCAGGATCTCGAAGAGATATCTGCACTCCCACGTTCATTGCAGCACTATGATATGGAAACAACCTAAACAGCCATTGGCAGATACTGGATGAAATAAATGTGACACACACACACGCGCGCGCGCACACACACACACACACCATTGAGCCGTTAAAAAGAAGGAAATCCGCAATATGTGAGAACGCGGATGAACCTTGAGGATGTTATGCTAAGTAAAATAAGTCAGTCACCAAAGGACAAATGCTACACAATTCCACCTACATGAGGGTGTCTGTAATAGACAAACTCATAGGAACACAGAGTAGAATTATGGACGCCAAAGCCTGGCTGAAGGGAAAAATGGGGAGCTGCTGTTCAACTGGTACATAGTTTCAATTATGTAAGATGAATAAGTTCTGGAGATCTGCTGTACAGCATTGTGCCTATACTTAACAATACTGCATGGTACACTTGAAATTTGTTAAGAGGGCAGATTTTGTGTTAAATGTCCTTACCACAATTTTTTAAAAAAATGGTTACAGTGGGAAAAGATGAAAAAAAAGGCTATGTGGTTGAGAGTTCATGGTAAGAAATCAGAATTGCTTATTTGGAAGATGAAATGATTTTTTAAAAAATCACCTCAAGGTAAAAATTATTCTGCACAGTGCCATGCAATTTCATGTATATTTTATGGGTCTAGAGAGCAAAGAAACACAAAATCACTTTCTCTTTAGCAATGGTTAACTCTGAAGCACTACCTTTGGAGGTGTTTAATAAAAGTTTATTTCAAATTATGCTATTTTAACAGAACCAACCAGGTTATGCCATCAGGCTTACATAGATCCACATTTTTCCTTCATTTCCTAGGTCTGTGAGTCTGGGCAAATGACATAATCTTTAAATTCCTTCATAAATAAATTGAGGGCAGTAATATTTTTCTTAGTATATTTTCTCAAGTAGTAAGGGAAACCATAAATGTGACTCACTAAGCATAGTGTCTGGCATTTAGCAGATAATCAGTCAACGTATAGCAACATATTTTCCTTAATATTCTGAATGATTATTCAAATGTCATGATAAATTTTATTCATTACAAAAATCACTGCCAAGGTGTCAATATACAATTAGATTAAGGAAGAAAGTGGTCTTAATTCAATGTCCAGTGGTGAATCCATTTTCTTAACAACCTCCAGAGATTTTTCAAACAAGAATAATTTTGCCATGAAGATGAAAAAAAAAAAAAAAAAAACTTAATGTCTTAGTAAGCTAATGATTCTAAGTATGAGGAGACTTCAAAAAGTTCATGGAAAACGTAATTAAAAGATGAAAAAAAAATCTAAACTTTATTTCTTAACCTAAGCTCCATGAAGTTCAAGACACTTTTTTTGTAAGTTATGATCCCAGCCATTTAGTCCATTTTTAAAGAACTGAGGCCCCTGGGAGTTTAACCATGTCAATGTAGTCTTTTTTTTATTATTATTAATTGAAGAAAAATGGGTACCCTATACAGACTTTTAAGATTAGGAAACAAAAAGAAACCAGAAGGAGCCAAGTCAGAACTGTAAAGTGGATATTTCCCATTGAAATATTTCCCATTGAAACTCTTGCAAAATTTCCCTTCTTTGATGAAAGGAATGAGCAGGAACATTGCCATGGTGGAGGAGGACTGTCTGGTGAAGATTTACTGGGATTTTTGGTAAAGCTTTGGCTAAGTTTCTGAAAACACTTTCACATTAAGTAGATGGTACCATTCTTTGGCCTTCCAGAAAGTCAGCAAGCAGAATTCCTTGGGCATCTCAAAAAACTGTTGCCCTGACCTTCCTTTGCTCTTGTCTGGTCCACTTTTGCTTTGACTGGATCACTTCCACATCTTGGTAGCTATGGCTCTGATTTTGCTTTGTCTTCAGGATCATACTAGTAGAGACATGTTTTATCTCCTTTTACAATTCTTGGAAGAAATGCCTCAGAATCTTGATCCCATTTGTTTAAAATTTCCATGGAAAGCCCTGCTCTTGTCTGCAGCAGATCTGGGTGCAAATGCTTTGGCACCCATTGAGCAAACAGTTGACTCAACTGAAATTTTTCACTCAGAATTGAGTAGGTTAAACCAGTTGAGATATTTATTTCATTAGCTGTTGTTTCTTCTGTTAATTGTTGGTCCTTTTCAATTGTAGCATGAACAAGATTAAATTTTTTCTCCCAAACTAATGTGGGTAGTCTGCCACTGCGGGCTTCACCTTTAATATTGTCTCATCACTTCTTAAAACAAGCTATTCATTTCTAAATTGCTGATTTCTTTAGGGCATTGTCCCTGTAAATTTTTCATAAAACATCAATAATTTCACCACTCTTCCACTCAAGGGTCAGCATAAATTTGATGTTTCTTCTTGCTTCAGTTTTAGCAGAATTCATGTTTCACTAATAGAAGTTTTTTTCAAACTAATACCTTAGACTTCTTAGCTCTTCAAACTAGATCTTGTTCAGCACATGGTATAACAAGTTAATTTGAGTTTACTTTGGTGCAAAATTTTGCAATTCATATGTAGCTTTTTTATAATACACATTTTCTATGAACTTTTAAAAAACTCCTCATATAGATGATTTGTCTTTGACAGGAGGCCTAGATGTCTGCTAGTTTTTACCTTCCAAATTTTAGGGGTAGATGGAAGACTTGAATTGTTTCTAGGAAAATTTTAATTTTACAGCTAGAAGGGAAAAATAAATTCTAGTGGTGTACAGTAGCACTAGGCATCTATAACAATAGTTTACTGTATATTCTCAAATGACTAGAAGACAGGAGATCAAATGTTCTCTTCACAAAGAAATAAAGTTTTGTGATGATTAATATGCTAATTATACTGATTTAATCATCATATATTGTATACATGTATTGAAATATAACTCTGTACCCCATAAATATGTACAATCAATATGTTTCAATTAAAAAATAAATTCCTTTAAAAATGCCTAACAGTAGCTTTGCTAAAATGTTTCTTTACCATTTATCCAATGATGCTTGTGAATAAGTTTTCACACATGTGTCAAAAGCAGAATTTCAGCAACATACAGAAGCGGATGACATTGTGGTGCTTCATTTTACTGAGTTACACTTAAGAATCATTTCTTGAAAATCTGTGTAAAAGATAACCGTACTTCACTCCGAATTCACAATGAAGTGTAACTCAGTGAAATGTAGCACCACAATATCAATCATTTATGATTCTTGTTTATATTATTGTTTGTAATGTGTATAATAAAACTCATTTTTTTTTTTGTCCTTTTTGAGACCGGCCGCACCATGCTCAGCCAGTGAGTGCTGTGAGT
>NW_007734905.1:14005-17425 GCF_000696425.1 Galeopterus variegatus
GTCATCCCTATATAGGATCCGAACCCGCGGTGAGAGCGCTGCTGCACTCCCAGCGCCGCACTCTCCTGAGTGCGCCACGGGCTCGGCCCCCAAAAAACTCATTTTTAAGCAAAAAAAAAAAAAGTCTGACAATAAGTTACATGTTAAAATGGTATGTTAGAATGACTATGCATTATGGAATCTATGCGGAAATATGTAAACATCCTATATATAAGTGAAAAACAGATTATGAAATATATACACTAGAAAGTATAATCATGTAGAAGGGAAAAGAAAACATAAAAATTAAAATTCTTGTCTAAAGCCAGTGCAATTATGTGTGTGTGCTTTATCTTCAGAAATTAAGTTTTGCTATAAAAAAAGAGAGACAAGTCACCAGAATTTGACTATTTATTCTATGACTGCAGTTACTGAGTATAAGCACACATCTCTATGGTTCTTATTCAATTATGCATATTTTACTGGCATTTATAAATAATAATATAATATATACTCATCTGAAGAAAGAAAATCATTGTCCACCTTGGATTTTATGATGGCAGGTTGAATCAAGTTTAGCATGGGAAATATTTTATGCTTATATTCCTGATATCCATGAACTGCAATAATCATAAAATTGAAGAAGCATTGAAAGGATCACAACATGATTATTAGTTAGGTTAAAGTACAAAATACCTTCAATAAGATAACTAAATATGTAAAATTCAGGAGAGGTTTATGTGACATGACACTTATCTGTTTTCATTAAATAACTTAAAGTCTTTGCTTTTCATTTAGATACCTACATCACAGATCCTTTCCAACTACAGCCTGATGAAGTCAACAGAAAGCCTCTGTTCAAGTTCATCCCATGTTTTCCTTTGCAACTGTCTTTTTTTCCCCCTCTCACCTAAACTTCCACTGTTTTGGTGGTCTTTTAACTGGCCCTTTATTCTTGTCAGCTTTCTATATATCTCACAGCTGCCTAACTAACTTTTCTTACTTACAGCTCTCATGTCTAGCTTCCACTTCAAAACTGTCTATTGTCCAATACAGAGTGAGACAGGGTTTGGGTTTCAAATCACTCCTCCAAGATTCAATCCCCACCTCTGAGTCCTGATCTAGTGTTGCTTGTTGCACCTATTTGGGGCACCAACACAGGGAGACTGAGACCTCAAGAGGCAGACTTATGTAATTCCCATGGCTAAGCATGCTCATTAGAAAGGAATTTGTGCTTGAATGACCTTCCACTGGGGTTGCTAGAGAACAACAAATATATTTTAAGTAATTTTTGGTGCATATGTTACAATGTGACCAATGAGCATGCTCCAAAGAGACCAAATTAGCATGTGCAAGACTATGCTACATGACCTATTACATAACTGGGAACCACCCCCTTAGTTGAATATTCATTAAACCACGTGAATATGTGTAGATAGCTAAAGGATAAAAGTAGAATCTAGGAGGCAGGTGGAGCTACTGTTTATTCTCTCTGGAGCCAGCCTGCACTTTGCCTGTGAGTTACTTCTTATTCGTTACATTAAACCTGTTTTTTTCTTTCTACTCTGACTCTATTCTTGAATTCTTTCCTGTAGCAGAGCCAAGAACGTGGTAGAGGACAAGGTGAGTTGAGGTTGGCTATGTGACCTCCCCAAACTCTCTCCTCCAGTGACAAAAGTAAGAACTTTTTAAATTTAGATTTTGAAATCTCAGAGGTTTGGTTCTAGTCTACTTTTAGTTTCATCTTTCACTGACTTATGGAACACTGTATATCAACTCCAACTCAAATTTAATTTTTTTCCACCAAATTTTTCCTAACTATATCAGCCTTAGGCAGATGATCTCTCCTTTAAACTCTATTTCTAACAATTCATAGTCTTCTTTGGATATTTGCTTCATTGCTCCCTGCAAATAGTTTACTAAGACCCAGGTTTTCCAAGACTTCATAGGCCATAAGCAGAGGAAACTGTTATTTTAAAGCTGATCTTGTTTCTTCCCACTTAATTATATACAATATGTAGATATATAACATATATGTATACATTTGATTTAACATCCAAAAGTCAATTAATGTCATATATCATATCAGAAGAATAAAGGACAAAACCACATGGTCATCTCAAGATAAAAAGAAAAAAATATTGTGAAAATCTAGCACACTTTCATGATTAAAATGCTCAAAAAATAAAGAATGGCAGGGAACTTTCTCAACCCAAAAAAGTACATTGATGAAAAACCTACAGCTAACATCATACTTAATTGTGAAAGACTGATTATGTTACCCCTAAAACGAAGAGTGATGTAAGGATGGTGGCCCTACCACTTCTATGCAACAATGTACTGTAGTTTATTCCAGAGCAATAAAAAATGAATAGATAAGGGCATCCAGACTGGAAGGAAAGAAATAGGATCACCTTTATTCACAATGATATTATGCTGTATATAGGAAATCTTAAGAAATATGACACCTGCCCCACACAGGACCTGTTAAATGAACTCAGTACACTGCTAGCCTAATATAAGATAAATAGGCAAAAATGTATTTCTACAACCAGTTAAAAATCAAAATAATTGGAATTGAGAAAGCAATTCTATTTCCAATAGCACTAAAAAGAATAAATACTTAAGAATAAATTTAACTAAGGAAATACTATTATTGCAAATGAAAATTTTAAAAATGTTGAAATACATTAACAACAATCTGAATTAATGGAAAAACCCATTTTCATGGATTGCAAGATTTTATGTTGTTAAGACAGTAATACTCTCCAAGTTGATCTACAGATTCAATATAATTGTAATCAAAATCAAAACTGCCTCTTATGCAACAATTGGAAAGTTTATCCTAAAATACATATGGAAATACTAGGATCCCAGAATAGTACAAATAATCTTAAAAAAGAAAAATAAATTTGGGAGACTCACACTTCCCAATTTAAATATTTACTTCAAAACTACAGGAAACAAAAGTGTGGTACTAGCCTAACAATGGATATATGATATAGATTGATGGAACAGAACTGAAAGTCAGAAATAAACTCTTAGATGTATGGCCAATTGATTTTAATGAAGGGTGCTAATTTAATTCAATGGAAAAGAAGTCTCTTCAACAAAAGGTGCTCCAATCACTGGATATTCACACACAAGCAAATTAACTGGGACTCCTACTTCAGGCCATACATAAAAAAAAAAATTAACTCAAGATATATCAAAGACTTAAATAAAAGAACTAAAACTAAAAATCTCAGAAGAAAACTTAGGGATAAAATTTTCATGACCTTTCGTTAGGCAGTAGGTTCCTATAAACGACACCAGAAGTGCAAATTGGACAGACACACACAAACACACACAGACAAACACACACACATAAATGGAACTTTATCAAAATTAAGAATTTTGATCTTTAAAGTACTACATAAAGAAAGTAATAAGACAACTTAT
>NW_007734905.1:17584-23691 GCF_000696425.1 Galeopterus variegatus
AGATGTATGGCCAATTGATTTTAATGAAGGGTGCTAATTTAATTCAATGGAAAAGAAGTCTTTTCAACAAAAGGTGCTCCAATCACTGGATATTCACACACAAGCAAATTAACTGGGACTCCTACTTCAGGCCATACATAAAAATAAAATTAACTCAAGATATATCAAAGACTTAAATAAAAGAACTAAAACTAAAAATCTCAGAAGAAAACTTAGGGATAAAATTTTCATGACCTTGCGTTAGGCAATAGGTTCCTATATACGACACCAGAAGTGCAAATTGGACAGACACACACAAACACACACAGACAAACACACACACATAAATGGAACTTAATCAAAATTAAGAATTTTGATCTTTAAAGTACTACATAAAGAAAGTAATAAGACAACTTATGGAAAGAAAAAAAAATTCAGTTTATGTATTTGAGAAGGGACTTTTGTCCAGAATATATCTAGTGCTCTTAAAACTCCACATACACAGATACAAAAATTTCAGATAACCCAATTTATAAAAATGGACAAAGGATTTGAAAAGACACTTCTTCAGATAAAGTTATAAAATGAGCAACATGTACATAAAAGTGACTAACAACATTAATTATCAGAGAAATGTCAATGAAAATCACAATGATACACCACTTCCTACCCACCAGGATGACTAAAATATAAAAGAGAGAGACAACGACAATTGCTGGCAAGAATGTGGAGAAATAAAAACCCTCATACATTGCTAGTCAGAATGTAAAATGTTGCAGCCACTTTGCAAAACATTATGACCATTCCACATAATGTTAAACAGAGAGTTATCATATAACCCAGTAATTGTACTCCTAAGTATATACTCAAGAAAAATGAAAACCTACATTCCAACCAAAATCCATATGTGAATGGTACATAACAATTTTATTCATTATAGCCAAAATCAAACAAATGTCCATCAACTGATGTATGAATGGGTAAATAGGGTATATCCATATAATGTAATATTATTCATCAATGAAAAGGAGTGAAGTGTTGATATATTCTATAACATTGCTAATCCTTGAATATATTAAGATGATTGAAAGCAAAAGATCACATATTGTGTAATTTTCTTTATATAAAATGTTCAGAATAGGTAATTCTCATATTTCTCACAGAAACAGAAAGTAGCTTAGGGATTTCTAGGAACTGGGAGGAGGAGGGACTAGGGAGTGACTACTAGTGAAGACAAAGGTCCTTTATGAGGTGATGAAAATATTCTAAAATTGTATACCAGTAACTTGTGCAACTCAATATTCTAAAATACATATTTGTACATTATAAAAATTTGAATTTTATGGTATGGGAATTATACTTCAGTGAAGCCTTTTTATGTGTGCTTTGTTTTGTTTGTGTGTTTTAATTGGCTGCTGTTAGAAAAAATTTATGAAATTACTGAAAGGACCTGTGTAAAAACTTAGGGCAGACCAGGGCAGCAGAGCCCAGTAGACTAGAGAAGCTGTTTCATGTGATGGTGAGACGATGTATAACAAGGAGACATGGTCAAAGCAGCAGTGTAAAGTAACGTTTGGTAAACTAACAATGGAGGTGAATTCATCTTTGTCACTCCAGTCTTTTACTTGCTAAGTGCTTTAATGAGTGTACAATGAATGAAGTGTAATCTAGTAGCTAATTTTCCCCATTGTCTCTGTTTTATCCTCTTTTTGCATATAGTTATGGAACAAAAATAATAAAGTCAAACATCGAGTAATGCTAAATGTACATTAGAAGAAACTGAAAATGACCATTACAAGTAAAGAAAATCTGCAAGAGGATATTATTTTACTGACTTAATCAACTAGTTATTTACTGCACTTCTCAGCAAAAATTGGAAGAGTTAAAGGGTTAAGGATGTCTATAACATTTATATGACAAAAATCACAAGCCTTGATCCTAAGCCGAACATTTTTCTTTCCAAATGGGAAACTGCAGAACATAATTTCTCAGGTTTGCTTGCTCTTATACATCTACTTGTGAAAGCAGATCTGTTATAACTAACCCTAGTGGGCTATCTTGCTCACTCACTGCCCACGTCATATTCCTGTTTTCTAACATTTCTTTCTTACCCCCACCCTAATACTTATAACATATAAAACATCTGTTTACTTCCAGAAGTCATGATAATCTTCACCTTTGAAGTGACCCTTATAATAAAGCAGCCCCAAAGCTTTCCCTTTTCTCAGTTGTTTTATAGTGGTCTTACTACAGGATTTGCATCATTTTGATGATTACAGAAGAAAAAAGCACTATCAGAATTTAGCCAGAGACGGTAAAGATTTTTTTAAGTTAAATCTGCAATTTCTTACTATGTTCTTCTTGCTTAGAGAATAAATCTTGACTTAAAACGTTTCATTTATTCCTCAACATATAAAAATGTAATGTCTATCATGAGGTTTGTAATAACCTAATGTTAGTAAAACATCTTTGCTACAGGCAATTGCATCCTTGATCTAACAATATGTTTGTTTCAGGAAGTTGTATTTATACCCTTAAGCTGTAAACAAACTCATCTCATGTGTTATAACTTACCCAGCACTGCAAGTGATCTAATTATCTTTGCATAATTGGTTCACCATTACATCTAAGTTCTCTCACATAGAATCCTTTTCTCCCCTTTACTTCTTTCCCAGAGAATACTAGCATTTGAGTCCTTCTAGTATATTTTAATTCAAACACTGCATGGAAACTCCATGTTGAGAGAGAACAGCAACAGTGCAACCTGTGTTAAAATTTTTTAATGACTCAGTAGGAGTTAGGACTTTGATGAATTAGGTAGTCTTAGAGACTATTGGAACTTGAATCTGTGCTCCCCCAGAAAGTATGTGCTACATTTAGTGTGCAGATTCTGAAAAGTATCTGGGCCCTACCCCCACCCCCCAAATTAAGAATTACTGTTATAGAGGCTACTCCAGTACATTATATGTGTGGTAGTATTGGTGATCGTGATAGCGGCGGTGACAAGGTGTTTCTGGTGATGATGGTGAGTATTTATAAGAAATGTAATCTATTCAAAAGAGGTTCATTTTGTGGAAAACATATTTAGATTTTTACAGCTTTTTAAAGTCAACTTTACTAGATAGTAACAAAGAGAATAATTCACACCAATTACCATACAGTAGTTTCAAGAAATGGCAAGAAGCTTTAGTGATTCATAAACATCATTTTCAAAAGAGGTTCATTTTGTGGGAAACATATTTAGATTTTTACAGCTTTTTAAAGTCAACTTTACTAGATAGTAACAAAGAGAATAATTCATACCAATTACCATACAGTAGTTTCAAGAAATGGCAAGAAGCTTTAGTGATTCATAAACATCANACCAATTACCATACAGTAGTTTCAAGAAATGGCAAGAAGCTTTAGTGATTCATAAACATCATTCTCATAGAAGAAATTTTTAATATTTGTTCCCAGAGTCATATTGTGAGATTATATTTTCATATCAAAGCCTCTATGGATCATGAATTCTAATAAGTTATTGCTTCTTTTCCCAGCGTTGGAAGTCACAGAGATGCTTACAGCACTGAGTAACATAATATTTGAACACAATTATTGTCTACTTGGTGTCTGTAGCGGGCAAACTGACTTGTTTGAGTTTTATCTGAGACTGTTCCTAAAGAGATAATTCTATTAAATGTTCTTGACATTTTACTTTTAATATTCCGTGAAAAATTATTACCATGTCCATAATCATTATTGTTTACCTAAATCACAGTAAATAGAGTGCTTATATCAAATTAGGTACACTGTAGGTCAGAACTGACAGAACAAACCCAGAGAATGTTTCGGTGGAAGAGAATAAAGTGACCCAACACGGGCCCATGAGATACAAGGAGGATTTCAGGGAGTTGGTTTCACATCTGTGAACAAAACGTATTTATGGATATGATGACGTATTTGTAAATTATAACTTTACAGCAATAATCCATTGATAGTATTATTAAAAAGCAGTATAAATCCATTTTGTGAGAAAAGTAGTTTCTTGGGATATGGTCAATTTTACCTTCAGCCATTTTTGTTAGTAAATCGTGAAGGTAGAAGTTAGGCTATGCAATGAAAATCTTCTGTTGACCTCTCTAAATAAGCATTCACAATTTTTGCTCTATACTGTGCCCATTCAGCCATTTTTGTTAGTAAATCGTGAAGGTAGAAGTTAGGCTATGCACTGAAAATCTTCTGTTGACCTCTCTAAATAAGCATTCACAATTTTTGCTCTATACTGTGCCCAAGATAGCTGACCCACGTGAACACAGTGATGGCTCCCTGGATTCTAGCTTATGTTTGGGTTTGACCAATGGAGAACAGCAACAATAGACAGAAAAAAAGAGAAAAAAAAATAAAGCCAACATATTTTATTCCCCTGCTTCCTTCTTGGAGAGTTACCTGAGAAAGCTTGATCAAAGCTCGATCGTCCCTTAATCAAAGACCACAGTACCTTTCTATGTCCCATTTACAAAGATCTGTCTCCGTGTACAGTTACCCATTGTCTGCCTTTTCCCAGAGGAGTTGTGAACATGGTCACATGTTAGGACCCCCTTGGTACTGAACTGCCTCTTGTGGTTTATCTACAACTTGCCCACCCCTTTGTAAATTTACAACCTGCCCACTTTTTATTATAAACTCTCTTTAAATGCCCATCTGTTTGTTGCCATGCAATGAGTGATACACCATATCTTTTGCTTTGTTTAATTGCAAAATGGAGCTCATTATGTTACCCGTCTTCCTGTCCTTCCTCGCCCTGAGTATTCCTCTTTCTACATTCCCTATCTTATTGCACCGTTATCCACATGATGTCAAAGTGTTAAATTTGGTGCTGTCCTCAATTTTTCCCTGACTCTTTACTCTTCCATCCAATACCTAACCACTTATGATTGATAGAAAAGGTTTCTGCTTAGAGAGATCCTCCACTTTGGAATATCTTTTCTTTTTTCTTTTCTAGGAAAATTACTGTTTTTATTTTAAATACCAGCTCAGGTAAAATATCTTCCAACAAGTTGATCCTGAACCACTCACCCATGCCATCTCGCTTCAAGATATCACTCCTGCTTCTACTTTTATTAGGCTGTATTTTGTATATTTGCATAGCATGTTTTTCCAGCCAGACAAAACTCGAAGGCAAAAGGCTTGTCTTATTCATTGCCAAACCCAGAGTTTTATCAAAGTGCTTGAGAAAGTGTTAAGTGCTCAATGAATGTTAATTGATTAAATTAGAGTCACATCAATCTCTGCAACATCCCCAAGAAGTTGTAATTCACAAGCACTCATTTCCGTGGGTGAGGGAACTGTACTTCTAACATATGACAGATGATGGAAACAGGAAGGTGTTAACTGAGGTGACAGAGAACAAAAATGGAAACAAGGATTTTTCCAAACAATCCAACTGTGACAAAATCTGACTGCTGTAAACAAAGTTATAAACGATTTGTGCAATAGCGTTTTGACTTCATTTTTTTCCATACCACTAAATCAGTTTGGTCCCCAAATAAAATTCTAGTACTTCAAATGACTCATCAACTTTTTGAATAAAGTGCACCTATACAGATAAAAACTTGTCACAGCTTTTAGGTGATTTCACTGAGTGTTACATCTCATACTATTTTCCCTAAATATTACAGACATATTTTGACACCAGCATAGTTTGTTTTGAAAACATGGAATCTTTTCATGCCTCATTCTGACAGCCTCTACTTAACATGGTATGCTCATGCGAAACAGAATATTTTACAGATAGATCTACCAGCCCTATTAAGATTTTGAATATGATAAACATCTCTAAATTTTAAACAGTGCTCCATTTTTAACAAAGTAAATATTCTGCCTAAGACACTTTGGCATTTCAGAGCCATAGGCCTGTGTAAACTATTCAAAATTATTTTTGTCTAAACAGGGGGTAGCATTCATCGGTGGATATCTGCCCTCCCCCTTCATAGTTAATATCCAGGACTATACATTTTAATGTTCGCCTCTGGAATAGTTACTTCTTCTATTTATATTCAAGTAAGTTAAATTGAAAGTGACAAAGAGAAGGACTTTCTATCAGCTCCCTACTTCAAGGTCCTGAACAGACTTAGTTTTGTAGGATC
>NW_007734905.1:24452-25344 GCF_000696425.1 Galeopterus variegatus
AGAAGGACTTTCTATCAGCTCCCTACTTCAAGGTCCTGAACAGACTTAGTTTTGTAGGATCAGAAGTAATTATCTGCAATTTATGAAGAATAGACTGCCTAGTCCAGAGCATATTTTTTCCTTTTGTTATATAATTTCAAAGGAAATATTTCTCTTTACCATGGATGACTCAAGTAACAGCCTCATTTAAAATTAGGTTTTATGATTTTTTTCACCTTTAAAGCCAGCAAAATTAGACACTTTCCTACCCACTTTTGTTTTCAGTAAAATGAAGATGAGAATGACCAATTTGATGCTTTTTTGAACTTACCTGAATACAAATAGAAGTAAATATTTTACAGGCCACATTAAAATGCACAGTTTGGGGTATTAACTGGGAAGGGGGAGGACAGATAATCACAGGTCAGTGCTACCCCTGATTAGACTTACTGGAACAGAGAAGGACACTTTCATCTAAACTTTACTGTCTATCTCCCCAAACACAGATCAAACTTACTTTGTCACAAAGGTCACTGGAATCCTTATCTGATTATTCAGCATACTCTTATTTGGACAACTTGATGCATTTAGTTTTAAACTTCTATTCCTATACCATCCTTCCCCAGGACCCCTTTTCCCTAAGCCTCTCTTGAATATTGCTCTTCATAAAATCTTGTTTTTAAAACAAATCTGCTTAATATTCTAAAATTTTCCTTAGTGTTGATCCCAGGCTTTCAAAAGCACAGTTGCCTTTTATATTCTATAGAAAACAAATGCATGGACCGGCCCGGTGGCGCACTGCGCTAGTGCGCCACTTGGGAAGCATGGCGGTGCTCCTGCTGAGGGTTCGGGTCCCACATACAGACTGGTTCCCGCTCACTGGCTGAGCGAGGCGCGGGGGCAACACCGAGGG
>NW_007734905.1:25718-29060 GCF_000696425.1 Galeopterus variegatus
CTCCCCAAACACAGATCAAACTTACTTTGTCACAAAGGTCACTGGAATCCTTATCTGATTACTCAGCATACTCTTATTTGGACAACTTGATGCATTTAGTTTTAAACTTCTATTCCTATTCCTTCTATTCCTTATATTCCTTCCCCAGGACCCCTTTTCCCTAAGCCTCTCTTGAATATTGCTCTTCATAAAATCTTGTTTTTAAAACAAATCTGCTTAATATTCTAAAATTTTCCTTAGTGTTGTCCCAGGCTTTCAAAAGCACAGTTGCCTTTTATATTCTATAGAAAACAAATGCATGGGCCGGCCCGGTGGCGCATTGCGCTAGTGCGCCACTTGGGAAGCATGGCGGCGCTCCTGCTGAGGGTTCGGATCCCACATACAGACCGGTTCCCGCTCACTGGCTGAGCGAGGCGCGGGGGCAACACCGAGGGGTGCGATCTGTTGCCGGACACGGAAAAAGACAAAAAAAAAAAAAAAAAAGAAAGAAAACAAATGCAGATATCCACTTATAAATGGTATTAAAATCTTCATAAATGACATAAATTGTTTATAAAATTCTAAAACAACAACAACAAAATGCCTTTTGCCTAGGTCATGAGAAATGCCAGGAATGAAAGCCTATAAAAGCAGCAAAAAGAATGGAGATAGATGAGATAGATAGATGTGTGTATGTGTGTGTGTATATACAGACACATATGTACAGACGATCATTTTCCATTACTTATTTGTGAAAGACAAATGGACTTGCTGTAAAAAAAATCATAAAGATATCCCACTTAAGTATGATGTACTTGATGAATGTAAAAGAGAACAGTTGGCATATTTGAAAGAACTCACCAGTCCTTTGGTTTTTAAGCATCAAGCTAATTGAGTTTGAGATAAATGTCATAGTAAACTCATGAAGCAAACACCAATTTCAAATTAAAAGCTCCCTCTCTAGCCAACTGAGTTCTCTTAATTAGAAAGAAAATGACAAGATTGGTGATAAAATTCACCTTGCCCCTGAACAGCAGGTTCTGACAAGAAATGAAAGAAATGCCAAACAGGTTCCAGGTGACTCAAATAATTCCCTTAGTTCAACTAGTTGGCAAGAGAACTAGCCCTGGATAGGACTGCTATGGGCTTAACTGTACCCCCACAAAATTTATATATTGACATCCTAACCTCCAATATTTCACTGTACTGGATGGAGATAAGAGGTAATTATAGCAACATGAGGTCAGTGGCGTGGACCCTAATCCAATACGATGGGTTTCCTTATAAGAAAATGAGATTAGGATATGGACATTCACAGAAGAAATACCATATGAAGACACAGGGAGAAGGTGGCCATATCCAACTACTACATAGACATAAACTCTAGTCCAGGTAGGGCTTCATGGCTGTCATTTAAACAGGTCAGTAAGTCATTATGAAACATATCTCCAAGGAAGCAGAGACTTTACCCTTTGAATTTCAGAAAATGTGTCGTGACTCATCCATTTAAAACCGTATTTCAGCATCCTTAAATCCCTTTGTTTGCCAAAGCTGTCTTGGCAGTGACCGAAGGACACTTCTTGCTTGACATTCTGAAGCAAAAAGAACAATTATCCTTCCATTTTAACTACAATTAGCATGCCTACAATGTTTTTTTCTGCCCAGAGAATGATCCTGTATATCTTGGCAACCAAATCAGTTCTTGAACTTAAGAGCAAATTTCAATACTGCACTTTTATCAGAATGCAGGTGCCCAAGAAAATTAACCACATTTTGTTGTATAGGGATACTTAAGAATATATTCTCTAGGTATGATGACCAGAGTTTTTGAATCCCAAATTGAAACTCGTGGTGTGACAAAGGATTTATTTTGAAAAATATGATCTATGAATTCATATGGATTAAAGTTTTACAAATATATAAACACTAAATCCATTGTTGACCATTAAATGAATTGTCATTACTAAAAGAGAGAAATCTTAGAAAATTGGAATTATGGGGAAATCTCAAGATATACATTAGCTTTGCCTCTAGGGAGAAACTTACTAGCCCAGATTTCCAGAGAGAGTTTTCAACACACATGCACACACACAAAATGCTTTTGGAAAGTACAGAAAACTCCCCTTCCAGTTTATGATTGACTACTCATGTGTCCTAAGTAAATCCATGGCATGTAAGCTTCAAGCAAGAATGCAGGTTTTTGATTAATGAAAAGGCCCAGCTGAAATGATGAAGAACAATTCTGAATACTTTCCTGTATAAATAAGTATGTGATCAATTTTTAAGTTGGGAAGAAGGTGTCATAGGAAGGGTCTTTTCAGAAACAGAGGAAGGAAGCATTCCTTTAGATACTTCTGCACACCTTGATGCAGCACATTGAGTATGGTAGAGAATTAAGGGGGCAAAGTAATCTGCCAGCAAGGGGTTGTTCAGGTAAGAGACCTTGACTCCATACTTGATGAACAATAGTGTGGTGCGGGCAGGATCTGTCATTTTGTAATACCTACTTAGAAGTCATTTATTTAAGACCCAGTTCTTTCAGAAGAACTTTTAGTTTGAGCACTTTTAATTGTTTTTAATAGTATCCTAAAATGGAAACACAACATCTCAGCCCAGAATTGACATTATATAAGAATCCATGAAACATACATATAAAAGTGAATAAGAGGGAGCAGCATAATGCCAAAAAGAGAATTTGAGAGTCTTCCAGAATGGAAATCATTTCTTGAAGCTACCAAAGGGCAATGAGGACACAAAAGTCTTCTGGATGCCTTCTGTAAAGTCCTTGCACTAGTCAACTTTATCATTGTTAATGCTTTGTATATAATATTATGCCAAAATTGTAATCGGTGATTTTTAAAAACCCATTTGCTTCCAATACAAATGTCAAAAGTTAGAAACTTCTTTAGGTTTTATTAGATGTATATAAATAGGTCAAGCTTACATCTGTATGACGACTCTAGGGTTCAGAGTTGCTAACCTAGATTACTAGGTTTTCTTCAAGAACACTTTGTTAAACATTCCGTGTGTGCTAGCTGTCACAAGTAAAATACTCAGGAGATGAACATAAAAGTCAGGAGCTATGGTCTTTAGACTACAGTCAAAGGAGGAAGTCATACAAAAAAGCAGCACATAATTTTACACTTTAGTAGAAGACAGTTATTTCTAAGGACCTGGGGGAAATTTGGGATTGAGTTATAGAGGGAATAACAAGTAAACTAAATGGAATTTGCCAAGTTTATAGAATCAAGAGTAGGCATTAAAACACAGATATGAAAGCTAAGATGTGTTTAACAAAGAAGTACATCTCAAAATGCAGAGTTGAAATCCAAAGTGTGTTTAAGGAAGAACACATTGCATTGC
>NW_007734905.1:29497-34504 GCF_000696425.1 Galeopterus variegatus
TAAAAGTCAGGAGCTATGGTCTTTAGACTACAGTCAAAGGAGGAAGTCATACAAAAAAGCAGCACATAATTTTACACTTTAGTAGAAGACAGTTATTTCTAAGGACCTGGGGGAAATTTGGGATTGAGTTATAGAGGGAATAACAAGTAAACTGAATGGAATTTGCCAAGTTTATAGAATCAAGAGTAGGCATTAAAACACAGATATGAAAGCTAAGATGTGTTTAACAAAGAAGTGTTTTACATCTCAAAATGCAGAGTTGAAATCCAAAGTGTGTTTAAGGAAGAACACATTGCATTGCAGACATACACAGGGACATGTTAAAACAGAGCCAAATGCAGAGGTTATAATATTGGGATACTTGAATACTATGCTGACTGGGGAGTCATTAAAAGATACGAAATGGGGGATTAGCATCTGATTCATAGGTTAGCTAGATTATTTGAGCCAACAGGGAAAGATGAATGAAAATTGATTCAGTAATATAGTCAAATCGACCACCATGATATCAGTTTCAATACCCATCTTAAAATACATTTTTTGGAATCCCTTATCTCTTTGAGAGAGAATAGGGTAATAACATTACCTATTAATAATTAATCATTATCATGTTTATCATCATTGAGATATAATTTACATACATTGAAATGCACAGTATACCATTTCATGAGTTTTGACAAATATATACAAGTGCATACATTTTATCACAATCTTTATGTAGAACATTTCCATCACTCAGAAAATTCTCTCATGCCCCTTAGCAGTCATTTGGCAGGTACAAGCATTATAAAGATTTTCCTCCAGTTAATACCTTTAAATGCTGTCATTTTAAAAAGCAAATATTTCACTTTTGATGAAGTGCAATTTATTTTTTTTGTTGTTTATTTTATATTTCATAATATTTGGAATTGTTCTGAAAAAAAATCATAAGAAGGTGTCTGCTACATTTTTTCCTAGATATTTTAATAGTAATTTTCATGTTTTGTTCTGATACATTTATGATTGATTATAACTAAAAAGGTAGGATGGGACAAGATGGTGAAATATTCTGAGGGCAAATTTGAAAATATATTTCCTATAATGTTCGGTAACTTAAAGTCCTTTGATGTATTTAATAAATATAGAATCATTGAAAATAGTTCTATTTTTGGACAGGTGGTCTGACAGCTCTCTTTATGGATTTTTAAATTACAGTTTTATTTTACTGTGGTTAGAACATATAAAATGAGATCTACCCTCTTAAAAAAAAATTAAGTGTACAATGCAGTATTTTACCTATAGGTACAATGTTGTACAGCAGATCTCTAGAATTTATTGATTTTGCATAACTTAACTTTTGATTCTTTTGAACAGAGACTCCCCATTTCCCCTCCACAAACTGAAACTCTGTATCCATTAAACAATAACCACTTTCTACCCTTTTCCCAGCCCCTAGCAGCCACCATACCAATCGTTCGATTCCATGAATTTGACTATAGTAGTTACCCTTATATAAGTGGAGTCTTCCAGTATTTGTCTTTCTATGACTGGCTTATTTCACTTAGCATAATGTCCTCAAGGTTCATCCATGTTATTGCGTATTGCAGACCTACCTTCATTTTTAAGATCAAGTAATATTCCATTATATCCATATACCACATCTTTTCCCATCGATCCACCATGAACATTTTTGGTGTTCCCAACTCTTGGCTATTGTGAATACTGTTTCAATGAACATGGGAGTGTAGATATCTCTTCAAGATTCTGATTTTAATTATTTTGTACATACACCCATCAGAGTGACTTCTGGCACACTGAGGAAATTTCATACTGTTTTCCATAGTGGCTGCATCATTTTGTATTTTTACCAAGAGTGTACAAGGGTTTCAATTTCTCTACATTCTCACCAACACTTGTTGTCTTTTGCTTTTTTGGTAATAGCTATCCTGACATTTGTGAGATAATATTTTAATGTGGTTTTAATTTGCATTATTTGATAACGTGGCATTGAGTAACTTTTTATATACATATTTTCATTGAAGAAATATCTATTCAAGTCTTTATCTCATTTTTAAATAAGGTTATTAATTTTTTTGCTATCAAGATGTAGGAGTTTCTTATATATTTTGGAAATTAACTCCCTACCAGGTTTGAAAATATTTTTCTGCCATTCCATAGGTTGCCTCTTCGCTATTAATTTTTTGTTTGTTTGTTTCATTTTGTTTCTTTGTTTTTTTATTGTTCAGAGCTTTTTAGTTTGATATAATTTCAGCTGTCTAAGTTTGCTTTTGTTGCTAGTGTTTTTGGTGTCATATCCATGATATCATTGCTAAGAAAAGTGTCATAAAGATTTTCTTGTATGTGTTCTCCTAGGATTTTTATAGTTTCAGGTCTTACATTTAAGAATTTAATACATTTTGAATTGATTTTGTATATGGTGTAAGATAAGAGTGCACTTTAATTCTTTTGCATGTAGATATAAGATTTTACCAGTACCATGTGTTAAAGAGATTATTCTTTCCTCATTGTGTTTTTCTGTCAAAGATCAGTTGGCTATATATATGTGTTTATTTCTTGGCTTTTTTTAATGTTCTTTTGGTGTATATGCCTGTTCTTATACAACTGCCATGCTGTTTCAACGTGTAGCTTTGTAATATATTTTTAAATCGGAACATGCAATGCCTCCAGCTTTGTTCTTCATTCTTAAGATTGATTAGGCTATTAGGGATCTTCTGTGATTCCATATGAATTTTATGTTTTGTTGTTTTATTTCTATTTCTGTAAAAAAATTCATTAGGATTTTCATGGGGATTGCTCTGAATTTGTAGATCACATTGGGCAATACGGACATTGAATGTGAGGAAACTATTAAAGAAGTTACCTCCACAGATAATGTAAGTGAATAATCATTGGGTATTTAAATAGAGGGAAATAAATTGTTACAAGAGCTATTGCAGAGAGTAAAGTGATAGAATTGGGCAACCTACTGGGCATGGGAGTTGAAGTAGGTTGAAGTGTTAACTAATATTCTTAAATTTTTAGTGTATTCTGTAGGTGCCTGATTTTTCTTTGCATGATACGTGGGAAGACCTAGAAGGAATAGAGGCCTTGTACACGTATGCTGAGCTTGAGTCCTGAGTATTATAGCTGAAGTAGGTGAACTAATTGACCAGGTGACCAGAAGTAAAGAAAGGATGAATATAAAAGTGAGTTAAAAAATAAAGGACCAATGTCAAGACCACAGAGGGAAAGTATATTGTGAAATATAAAGGACAAGCAGAGTGTTGAAAAAGGATGATGAATTAAAGCAAATAAGAATCTAAATAGACAGGAATAATAGTTGAGATATAGAAGAAAGCATGCAGTCAGTAGGTCCACACTTTTGTTTCTGAAGGGAACATTAATACCAGGCACAATAAGCATTAGGCCCACCTTCTTATGGGCATGTTGTAGTCTAGGTTAAATGTAGAGTTTCAGGTATAACCACAATGGAAAACAATATAGAGTACTCTCAAAAAATTAAAAATAATGCTACCATATTATAAGATGCAGTAATTCCACTTCTTGTTATATATCTAAAAGAAATAAAATCATTATCTCAAAGAGACATTTGAATATCCATGTTTATTGCAGCCCCATTCACAATAGGCAAGATATGGAAATAACCTGTGTCCATTAACAGATGAATGGATAGAGAAAATATGGGATATATATATATATATATATATAATCCATCCTTAAAAATAAAAGAAATTCTGCCATTTGTGCCAGTATGGATTAAAATGAAGAACATTATGCTAAGTGAAATAAACCAGACACAGGTTGCCAGGGGCTGCAGGGTGGGAGGGGAGGGGAGATACTAGTTAAAGGATAGAAATTTTCTGTTATAAGATGAATAGTTCTGGAGACCTAATGTATATAATCGTGACTTTAGTTAATAATTTGTTATATACATGAAGTTTGCTAAGAGAGTAGATCTCAAGTGTTCTCACCACACACACTGAATGGCAACTATTCAAGGTGATTAATATGTTAATTAGCTTTATCGTGGTAATCATTTTGCAATGTATATGTACATCAGAACATCACATTGCACAACTTAAATATATACAATTCCTATTCGTCAATCATTCCTCAATTAAGTTAGAAAAAAAGATACAGTTTTAAGTAGAAAAACAATTGAGGGACTAATAATGGGGTTAATAATAATCAAATTATTCAGATAATAGGAAATGCATCTGCCTATTCATTAAACATTATTGTGTGTGTTTAAAATGTCAGAAAAAATTTAAAGAAAAACATAATTAGTATTGATTTCCTCCTTACATGTGGCCAAAGTGAAATATATAAATATATATAAAATATATAATATAAAATATATAAATATAAAAATATAAAAAAGTAAAGCAAAACCTTCTTTCAACATAACAGGCTGTATGGATCTTTGCTATTTATCTCTTTTTCTTCTCTTTCCCTCATTAAGTAGGATTAGTAAGATGTCCCTTGATGTTTTCAAGTATGAGAAGAAGCTCTGTCAATGTATTATCTTTCTAACAATCTTTCTTTTGGGACTGAAGTTATAAATTAAACTAGGTCTCTCTCTCTCTCTCTCTCTCTCTCTCTTTCTCTCCCCCCCCCCCACACACATACACACACACACACATATACACACACACACACACACCCTTTCAACAGCTTTGGACATCTATGGCACCTCTTCCTTTCATCTCTTTGTATCGCATACCCATGTGAAAACACTAATTGCTTCAGGATCTTGTACCAACTGATTAGTCAGAGGATAAGTTATTACTATTTAGATAGGTTAGTACTAGGAAGTGTGCACTTAGTATTTTAGACATGATCAAATCTGGACTCCTCAGAGTTCTTCACTGTAATTTATGGAACAAGCCTTTGTAACAATAGAATGAATGAGACATTGTTTACATATTTGACATTTTTCCCTGAGCTTGTGACCTCTTCTGAGACATCATACTGAAGGCAAGGCAGAATTCGATAATTTCTGATCAA
>NW_007734905.1:35278-42863 GCF_000696425.1 Galeopterus variegatus
CTTTACCTATGAAAGGTTATTGCTCCAGTGATTATGCTTTCCTTACTTTTATCATCGATGTTTTAAATGTTTTTCTTTGCTTAGCATACATTTTAGATGATTTTTCTTGCAACCTCCTCTTAACCTATGTCTATTCCTTTACAGCAAAATTTAACATATCTGCAACTGAATTCCTAATCTCCTTCCTAATTCTATTGAGTATTTGGTTTTCCCATTTCACTAAATGGCAGTGTCTCCTTTCCAGTTACACAGGACGAAGTATTTTGAATCATATGTAAGTATTCTTTTTTTCCCTCCCCCAGTTACTGCACCAGTCATCAATGCCATCTCTACCATCAAAATATATTTATTACCTACTACATCCATTACTAACATTCTGGTTCAAACCGCCACCATCTTCATCTGGTTTGCTGCAGTAGCCTTCTAACTGGCCTTATTGCTTCTGCATTTAACTTTTGTTTGTGCGTGTGAGTGTTTCTTAAAAGCTCAGTAAGAATGGTCTTATTAAAAGTTAATCAGATGACATCAAGGCTATTAGGATATCACTCAGAGTAAAAGTCAAAGTCATTACCGAAAGGCCTACAGAAGCCTTTTATCTGGCTTCATGTTATCCTTCTGACCTCTTCAAGGCTTCTTCCCATGCTCATACTACCAGAGCCACATTTGCCTCCTTGTCATGCCTCAATGTATTTTTCAGGTTACTACCTAAAGCACTTTTCACTTCTTCCTGGGATGGTGTCCCCCCAAATATCTGCTTGTCTTACTACCTAAGCCTTTCAGGATTTTACTCCATTATCACCTCGTCGGTGAAGACTTTCCTGACTACCCTATGTAAAATTAAAACCCTGTTCCTGAAATTCTATTGCCATCTCCTGATTAGTTTTTTCTCCATAACACTTAAAATCCTCTGAAAATCATTTATCTTACATATTTCATTTTTATTCTTTCTCTTTCTCAGTTTCATAGAATCTTTCTACTCACAATGCAGTTTCTGGATTGGACCAGCAGCATTACTTGGGGACTTGTTACTAATGCAGAATACCAGACCAAATGCCAAGCCTGCTGAATCAGAATCTGCTTTTTAACAAGATTCTCAGATGAATAATGCTCAGGAATTACCACAAGGGCTAACATCTTTGTCTATTTGTTTCTGGAATGTAGACAATGCTCATTCAATACCCATTAAGCATTAGCCTTAATGACATACAAGTCTTATGAAAATTACCACAAGGGCTAACATCTTTGTCTATTTGTTTCTGGAATATAGACAATGCTCATTCAATACCCATTAAGCATTAGCCTTAATGACATACAAGTCTTATGAAATTTCACATTCTGCTCTAATGGAAAGATGGACTGTGAGGATGAGAAATCTTAGTACTGCGTGAGGTAGGGACAATATGCGATTTACAAATCTTGAGTTCTGTCAAGTTTGATGTGGCTTTGCCTTTTGTACATTGAAAACAAAACTCCAAAGTTACTTTCCAAACTTTCATGTCAGCATTATGCTCCTTCTACAGTCAATCCCACAGTATTTCTCTGTGAAATAACTAAAACTGTAGAACTTATAAGCACTCGAGCTGAGGTTACAATCAAAAGGAAAAGTAATTAAAACAGAAGTAAAACATTCTATAATGAAGCCTGTAAGCTGAAAGGCAACTAACCTGCAAAAGGCAAAGAATAATTTGAAAATAGCTTAAGCCTTAGGGGACATTTATTGCTTTACATACTCATAAATGAACCTAATTATCTTATAAGGAACCAAGCATGTAAACACAGACAGCGATCATCGTAGGCCAATACCAGAGTGGTTAAAATAGATTACACTGAAATGAAAAAATATACCCACGGGCTTGTTTTCCAAAGGTCCAAAATTTATACTAGTGTTTTTAATTTATTCAGATTTTCATGCTATGTAGATTTATTGTACTTATCTCTATCAAAACTGCTAATTTTTAGCTTGCTCATAATTTGCACATGGTTTTGCTGACAATTTAGGAACTCTGCATGTGTGGTTGATATAAAATTCTAATAACTGCTCCCCCTTGGTGTAGCATTGGCTTCTACTGTGAATAAATTACCATCTTGTACAGGTAGGTCAACAATAGGCTAAAAATGAGTTATGCCTAGATTGTTATTACTCAATTAAAATGAGACTTGCAAAATTTTGTACCATTATTAAGAAGTAATATCTTTTAGAATTACAAGCTTATTCAGCTAGAGGAAAAGTAAATCATAAGAAGAGTTTGCCCTAACCTGCAGACTTTATTGATTTGGGCCATGTACTACAATTGGTGGAAAATAGAGGAGATTGACATTCAAAAGTCCAACTTTATATTTTGGTTGGTGTTTCTGTAATCCAGAATAAAAATATAGCCTTGAAATGGATTGAAAATAAACAGAGGAAACCCTGGACCCTGCAGATTTGCAAAAAATAAATTTGCAAATATGAGAGAATTAAAGTAGAACTAATAAAGAAGGACAAAAGATTTTACAAAATAATGAATGAGAGCAGTCATTGACGTTAAAGTCATGAACTGTTAAACAGGGAAATGGTTGCATTTCTGAGCTAGATTGAGAAGGTCAGGTGTTGATATCCTTTTCTATTCTATTGCTTACTTCATAACATGGACACTTTCCTTAGCCATTCTGATGCTTTCTCCTCTTTAAGATGAAGAGTTTAATCTGTGTCATAAAAATCTCACTCGTTTGATATTTACAAAAGTAAATAAGGTAAACTATGCAAAACTATTGTGGAAAACTAGACAGTAATAAGCTCATAATATTAGCTCATAACAGTTTACTTCGAGGTTAGAGGAAAACTGATAGTGGAAAGACTGTTTATTCCATCCCTCTTCACATTACCTGAGTTGTCAACTTTTAGAAATTACAGAGGTAAGTAGATAATTTGAGCTACAGCTGGTCAGGAAAAATATAAACACCATCATAATTTCTAAAATATTGAGGGCAGGAAAGTAGGAATTGCAATGGAATGGGGATTTTGTCATACATTTGAGCCACTATTTCTCATTAGGCTAAACACAGTAAGCGCTTACAGTTAGCAAGCACATAGGCCAAGCTCTGAATAAAATACAATATTCTATTGTTCTGCCAAAAATGTAAACAACTAATCATATATGTCAGGTTGGAAATAGTAGCTTCAGTAAGTAAACACCAGTAATACATCTCGTCAGACTACTGTTCATTGTTTTAAAGTAACTTCCTCTATCTTCCAGGTAGAAAGAACAACATTTGAATACATTTCACACAGAAGAATCAATAGCTCTGTGAAATTCTCCAGCTGTCCATAGGCTTATTAATCTTGCTATTAGACTACTTAAGAACAAGAATGCTTAATATTAGCATGTATTTAACATTTAAGAGTGGGGAAAGAGTTTTCCTTTACTTTTATCTGTTCCCCAAGGTAGGATTTGCTATTCTGGTTTTACATATGAGGAAAACAATGCTTCCAGTGGTGTACCATTTGTCCAAAGCTATAAAAGCAACAGTGTGAAAGCAGTACTTACACATGAGTGTTTTTACTTACATTACTTCACTAAACACTGTTCATTTCTTCAACACTTGAGTTCATTTTTGCTTGAATCTCATTCATAGTAGAGGTCTTGTTTTTACCAAAGTTGTTGCTACAGTTTTTCTGGAATTATGATTATTTATATGGCAACAATTTCTGATATAGGGGAGAGATGCAGAGATAACTGCAGAGAACATTGTGAGTTAAAAATCTCAAACACCAGTAAAATATATATACATATATTATTTCTTAAAAAGCAGTAAAATCTAACAGAAAAAAAAAGGAAAACTATTTACACAAATCAAGAGTTACTGCATGCAAAAAATGAAAGTTTATTACATGTGGACACTGTATGTTCTGCCAGCCCTATTTTCAATCTGCCTACATGTGTTTATGATTTAAATTTATTACAATTAAAATAATTACATGTAATAGGCTATATTCTTCTCTATAAATTCTGAATGATGTTGTCATCCAACTCAGGTTTGAATATCTTCTGCTTTTCTAAGAATTTCATTCCCTATGATTTAAATTTATTACAATTAAAATAATTACATGTAATAGGCTATATTCTTCTCTATAAATTCCGAATGATGTTGTCATCCAACTCAGGTTTGAATATCTTCTGCTTTTCTAAGAATTTCATTCCCTCATTAAATTTGATTAAAGGAAATGTATTTTTATATTTAATTGATGTCCACCTTTGTTTTTACTGAGTCTCCAAATCAAGTCTTTCCCCAGTGGGCTATTTTATTTTTATCTGAAAATAAGAAAAATAAATAAATAAGTAAAACAAATTAAATGACATGTAAATGTATATTATATTATTTTTATATGCCCAATTTATTTGTTTGTTTATTTATGGTTTAATCAAAAGAGGGGATTCATTAAAAGATCCCACAGAATTTAAGGAAAATTGGAACATGCAGGTGGCTTCATAAGTTTGGGAAACTGTAAAGCTCCAGGGATCTTGAGCTGTATAATTTTGTTTGGGAGATATCAGATTTCTTGAGGTATAATTTATATACAATAAAATTTACTGTTTGTGAGTGTACAGTGCAATGGGTTTCAACAAACAAATACAGTTGTGTAATCAACAACTGTATACAACAATCCCATCACTCCCAAAGTTTCCCTTGCCACAGCCCTGCAATCACTGTTCTGCTTTCTGTCAGTGTAAATTTTGTTTCTTTTATATTTCATCTGATGATATCATACATGATGCAGTCTTTTGTATCTGTATACTTTGGTTAGCATAATGTTTGTAAGATTTATCCATGTTGTCTGTTCCAATAGTTCAGTCCTTTTATTGCTAGTTTGCATCAATTGTGTGAACATAGTATAATTTGTTTCCACTCAGCTTTTGATGGACATTTGGTTGTTTTCAAACATTGTTTTTTATCAATAAATCTTTTATGAACACTTGAACACAAGTTTTGGTGTGTATGTGTTTTGATTTATTTTAGGTAAATATCTACAAGTGGAATTATTGCTTCATGTGGTAAATACATATTTAATTTTAATTTTTAAATAATTTGTCAAATTACTTTCTAAAGTTGCTGTTCATGCTGTATTCTCAACAGCAACATATGAGAGTTCCAGCCACCAAAACCTGCCACACATTTGCTATTGTCAGTCATTTTTAATTTTACTCAAATTAGTAGGTGTGTCCTGGTGTGTCATCATGATCTTAATTTGCATATTTCTGCAGCCTAATAATCTTGAGCATTTTCCAGATGCTTACTTGTCATCATTGCATCATTTTGGTAACAGGTTTTATCAAATATTTAGCCTAATCTTTAATTTGGTTGTTTGTGTTTGCATTATTGATGTCAAATGCACCTTTGTGTGAGTGTGTGTGTTTGCTGGATATATTATACTACATATATAGTAAATATATGCATAATACATGGAATATACATATAATTAGTGTATATATGATATATCATATATGGTATAATATATTATTTATTTACGCTATAATTATATATATTATATATGCATATGATATATGCATTGTATATATTATATACGTATATAATATATATCTCACATATTTTCTCAAAACTGTTTCCTGTTCATTGACATCTAATTATCAATGTTTTTCATTTTATGGTTTTTGCTGTTCATATTTTACTAATAAGTATGTGTCTAACCTGTAGTCAATAAGATTTAAATTCTTTATTTTCTAGAAGATTTTAACTTAAACTCTGACATTTAATTCTATGCTCCATTGAATAAGAATATACAAAATTTCCCACACTATTGTTAAAAATATTATTCTTTTTCCATTGATTTGTCTATGCATCTATATTAAAAATTATTTGGTCACATATGTGGACTCATTATGGACTCTATTATGTTTCATTAATTTATGTGTTATTCCTTATGCAAATACTACTCTTTTTTTAATTGTTGTAGCTTTATAATAAATCTTATACTCACATGTGTTGGGACTCAAAACTTGTTCCTCTTTTTCAAAATGCTTGGACTAGTCTAAGCAATTTCCATTTGCATTTAAAATTGGAATCATTTTGTTAATTTCTGCACAAACCCTGCTGGAATCTTATTTTGAAATGATTGGATTTATAGACTCAGAAAAACTAATATTTTAAAAAATTAATTGACTTCATTGTGTTGATCAGTGTTGAGTTTATAGGAAAAAAATTTTAATTGAAACATAATTGATTATACATATTTGTGGGGTACAGAGTTGACTATCAGTATTTGTGTACATCATGTGATGATCAAGTAAGGATAGTTGGCATATTTGCCATTACAAAACATACTCATTCTTTGTTTCAATTATCCAATTTCTCCTTAATGCCCCTTCCCATTCCCCTATCCCTGCTCTAATTTGTGGAAAAATTGAGTGAGAAGTAGAGAGAGCTCTCAACTATTCCCTTAGCAACCCCCTCCGTTGCCCTCAGTTGCTTCCCCTACCCCCAGTTTACCCTACGGTTGACATCTTGTATTAGTGTGGTTCCAGTATTGAAACATTATTAACTGACATCCATAGTTTACATTAGAGTTCACTCTTTGTGTTATGTACTGTATGGGCTTTAACAAATATAAAATGACATGTACCCAACATTAGAGTTTCAAATGAAATAGTTCCGTGGCCCTAAAAATCTTATGCTCCATTTATTCATCCCTTCCTTCTTCTCCCAGAACCCCTGGCAACCACTGATGCTTTTATTGTCTTCATAGTTTTGTCTTTTGCAAAATGTCATAGAGTTGGAGTTGTACAGTATGTAGTAGACTTTTCAGATTGATTTCTTTCACTTGGCAGTATGCATTTAAGGTTCCTTCTTGTCTTTTCATGACTTGATAGCTCATTTCTTTTGGTCATTGAATAATATTCTGTTGCATGGATGTACCACAGTTATTTCTTTCTAACATTTTAATATTATTTATTTTTATATTTCTTGAGTAAGATATAAATATATACTTACTGAGGAATGCTCAAATTACCATAAGCAATAGTTTGTATTTTCAGTGTGAATATTTTGAATATCTTTTCTTTTTAATATTTACCCCTAAGGACTTCATAAGTTTGATGCTATTGTGAAGGTTTTTTCTTTTTCCTTTTTTGAAAAGGGTATTTTAAATTTAATTTCTATTTATGATTGTGCAATGGTGGTTTATAGACATATAACTGATTTTTATATATGGATTTTGAATTCTGCAACTGTGCTAAACTTATGTAATTGTTTTAGTACGTATTTTGTAGTTTCCTTCGTAGACCATAATGCCATTGATCAATAAATATATTTATACTTCTTCCAATTCAATATTTATGCCCTTTATTTATTTTTCTTGATTTATTGAACTGACTGGGAACTTCAGTACAATGTTGTACTGAAGTGATCAGAGAAGACATCATTGCTTTATTTCCAATCTTAGGGAGAAAAACAAGCAGTCTTACAGCATTAGATTTGATGTTAGTTATAGGTTTTCCATAGATGCTCTTTATCAGATTGAGGGAGCTCCCATTCCTTCCTTGTTTACTAAAAGTTTGTATCAGTAAACGACATAGAATCTTTCTACTCA
>NW_007734905.1:42873-49029 GCF_000696425.1 Galeopterus variegatus
AGCATTAGATTTGATGTTAGTTATAGGTTTTCCATAGATGCTCTTTATCAGATTGAGGGAGTTCCCATTCCTTCCTTGTTTACTAAAAGTTTTTATCAGTAAAAGATGGTCACTTTTTTCAAACACTATCTACACATCTACTTATATACATTTATATATATATATGCACTATACTTTTAATAAGGTAAAGTACTTTGATTGGTATTTGAATGTTAACACATCTTTTCTTTCTTTCCTGGATAAACTCCACTTTCTTCATTTGGTCATGGATATTATTCTTTTTTATATATTACTGAATTTGACTTGCTAAAATTTAATAGAGGATGTTTGTTTTTGTGTTTATAAGGGATGGTAGCCCATAATTTCCTTTTCAAGTCTTTCTCTTATTAAAGGTAATGCTGGTGATGGGAAGCAGGATTCTTGGGGGGGGGGGAAGGGCAGTAAACATCCTGATTTTTTTTTTTTTTCCTTTTTTATAACAGGTAAGGGGATTGTAACCCTTGGCTTGGTGTCGCCCGCACCACGGTCAGCCAGTGAGCAAACCAGCCATCCCTATATAGGATCCGAAACCACGGTGGGAGGGCCGCTGTGCTCCCAGCGCCACACTCTCCCGAGTGAGCCACGGGGCCAGCCCAACATCCTCTGATTTTCTAAATAGCATGAGTTGTAGCTATCTCTGTGTTCCTGGATCTTGGAAGTGTTGCGTATACAAGTTCTTCTATCCCTCCTCTATTTGTACTGTTGGGCCTAACAAATATTCCTGTCCCTCTCCTTGAGGTAGTGATTTCCTTTTTCCCTTCCTCTAGCTGCAATGGGTTTCCATCAGTATCCCCATGGTGAGAGATTTTGTTTCCCTTCCACATGTATACTAGGCTTTTGTTCCACACCGAGGCAGTGGAAATGGATATGGACAGAGTTTTAGCAATGGCTGCTATTTTTCTCTCCAAAAAGAACCATGAGAAGAGCTTTTCCAATATTCTCCCTGGTCTTCTCTGTGAGCACCTGGTGGTGTTTGTAGAGAAACACATACAAGAGGGTATGAGCCTTTATATCCACATGGGCTTTATAGTCTCAGGCTAACCCACACCTGGCCATCAGCAATTCATTAAATGTTGTTGCCTATATCTTTGTAAGAGCGTATGAGGTGGACAGCATCATTTGCTTCAGCAGATTCTCAGGTTCTGTTTTCCCAGAAGATGCCTATTTCTCCACAGATTTTGAGTTTGTTAGGATTCTGAGAGAACTCAGTTTTCTGTAGCATTCAAGAAATGTTGTTAATTTGCACTTTGTCTCTGGTGATTTCTGTATGTAAATGCAATTTTACTGAACAATTACCGTGTGTGTGTGTGTGTGTGTGTGTGTGTGTGTGTGTGTGTGTGTGTGTTTAGAGAAAGAAAGAGCAGAACACTGCTCTTGACAATTGATGCTAAAGGCTGCTCTTCTCCGTGCAGAATAAGTCAGGTGGATACTTTTAACACTGCGGGCCAGTTAGTTGGTCCTTAATTGAGATTCTTAAATCTTAAACTTCAGCATTTTAGAAACCATCAGGATTAGTTGGTCTGTTTCTAGTATACACAGCCCACAGAATCATACTTTTGTCTGTGTGTGGTGAGTTTGCCAGGTAGACAGCAGAACACACGAAATGAGAGGCCACTGTGTTTGGTATCTATCATTTGCCACTTAGGCCTATTCTCTATGCTTTAGCATCTTCTCTGCCCCGGGCGTGTGACATCTGGGGACTGCATCACTTGAGCCCCTTTGCATGCTGGCTCTGGTTCTATCTGGCCAATAGGGAGCATTAGCGGGAGATTAGAGTGCGGGAGGAAAAAGAGAGAGAGGTATTTATCCAACTACTTGATACTTTCTGATTTGTGGTTAGTAATAGATGTAGTCCCTCTGCTGTAGTCATGGTGATCCTCAACAGGTAGGTCTTTCACTCCATGTTTTAATAATCTCTTCCTAAGAGAGAGAGGTATTTATCCAACTACTTGATACTTTCTGATTTGTGGTTAGTAATAGATGTAGTCCCTCTACTGTAGTCATGGTGATCCTCAACAGGTAGGTCTTTCACTCCATGTTTTAATAATCTCTTCCTCTCTCCTCATCCATTAATACCTAGAAGTGGTACCTGCTTTCCATTACTGCTAGGATGTTTTACCATCCCTTGTTGCTTTTCTCAACTCTACCCTTTGCTTTATAAGAAGTACTTTTACTATACACTAGTCAGTTATCCCTACTGATTATGTCACCTATTTTTCTGCTAGGACCCTGAATGATACAGTAATTGGTTCTTAAAGTGGCCCAAATAAACAGAAATCTAAAATTGGGAATCTGGCTTTGGTTTGCCCACACAATTGATGAGTGTTTGGATAATTGCTAGGGAGTAGAGGACAAGAGTAATGCATGGCTTGCAGTGCTATTACAATTACTCAAGTGATCACTGGGTGTGCAGGGGGAGTAGAACAAGCATAGGGCAAGATGTGAGAAGGCAACATGGCTGGGGTGCCTAGTAACACACTGGTGTTTAAATAAATTGTGGCATGGACTACTGCTTCTGATGAAACTGGAGAGGGGACACACAAAAAAAGGAGAAAGTAAAATTTTAAAAGCCCGACTCAGAGAACAAAAGAAAATAAACCCATAGTAGTTTTTCTAAAAATCCCCTTATCCTCTATAGCTATAGGTCAGATGCAGCTAAGCATCAGTCCAAGGCCTAAATATAAGGGCCGTCTGTTGCAGTGCCAATTTAGCGCTCAACTGATCAGGTATCTTATACTAAATTAAAGATGCCAGTGAAGATAAAGTGGTACTTGGCTACATAAACCGTGGCAGTTAAGCATCACAGAAAAGGCTGAGAACTTTGAAACCCCAATTCCCCAAAACACTTCTTAGTGAGCACTATAGTGAGAGCTAGGTACCAACATGGCTGAGACCAATAGCAATAAGGCCAGATTCATAGGGAGATAGGGGAGTATGCAAATGAACAGCTGTAGGATTGTGCAATTTGAATTTTTTTTTACAGAAATCGCCTTTCATTTAGGTCTTCTTTGATTTCCTTCATCAGCATTTTGTAATTTTTACCATTACAGATCCTGTACGTGTATTTTTAAGTTTTATTTTATTTTTAATTGATAAACAATAATTTTCTGTATTTATGGCGTACAATGTGATGTTTTGATGCACGTATTCACTGTAGAATGATCAGATGAGGGTAATGAATACATGCATCATCTCAAATATTTATTATTGGTGAGACATTTAAAGTCCATTCTTTTAGCTATTTTGAAATATACATTATTAATAACTAGATATCTGCACTCCCCTGTTTATTGCAGCAGTATTCACAATAGCCAAGATATGGAGGCAACGGACATGTCCATCAATGGATGAGTGGACTAGAATATGTGGTATATCTACACAACGGAGTTCTAATCAGCCTTTAACAATCAAGAAATTCTGTCATTTGTGACAACAGGATGAACCTAGAGGACATTATGCTAAGTGAAATAAACCAGGCACAGAGAGACAAATGCCACATGATCTCACTTATGTGGAATTTTACAAAGCCAAACACATGGAAGTAGAGAGTAGAATGGTGGTTGCCAGAAGCTACTCGTAGATGACTTGTCATTTTGTGATGAGAATGCTCTTCACAAAATATACAGGCAAAAATATTTTCCCCCAAAATACAGCAGCAAACATTCTGCCTCTTCATCACATTTCAAAGACATGTTTCATAGTTATTTAAATACCATAGAAAAGGCATATGGCAACTCAGGTTGATAGAATATGAAATACAAGACTTGCTTATTTTTAGCATTTTGTTTTATACTGTAAAAGCAATTATTTCAAGTTAAAATCCTGAAATAAATTTCTTGGCCTATTAAGTGATTAACAATGCAGGTTTCTTTGGGTCTGCGAGCTTCTTTTGACCTAGCTTGGAATGCCCATGGTGTCACTTACAGTGGGTACTGTTGGCCCAAGCAAATTACTAAGGCAGGTGAAAATGCAAGGAAAGAGGAGTTAATCCCTATTTCTTCACAGAAGGAGGTCAAATAATTTTCTGCCGTCTTTAATCTGTCATAATTACCAAACACAATTACTTTTGCACTGAATAGCATAATTTGTTTTAATTCCTAATATGATCCATTTGGAAAGCAACCTAGCATTTTCCAAGGGAGAAATGAATAAGAGAAAAAGCCTTGATATCAGTGAAAGTAATAGAGAGCATCAACAATCACAAAATCCTGACACAAACTGTACAGTGCTGCCTAGAAACAGATTTTGAAAAGAACAGGAGCAGAGGAACGACGAATGACCACACTTGCAAACATCAATCATGTCTTGAAGGGGAAGATACTTAAAGGAAATCAGGGGCTCACATGCCAGGCTGGTTATATTCCCATTCCTCTCAGAGTACATTGGATTAGAACACAATACCTGGATATACTGGTTTCCAAAGTTTTAGTTTTATGCATATTATGCATTTTGTGATGGAATGGGCAAGAATTCATGTTATGCTTGGAAGAAATCATACACTACCATGGTTGGCAATGGCAAACTACCCCACTATCCGTCACGTACAGCAATTATAGATGTTTGTGGCCATCTTTCAAATCAATGGACAAATCAGTAACTTAAGAGACTGTATCTCCTTTAAGCAACATGTTCATAAGTAAGTGAAGGATGGAGTGCCTAGATTACCTCTAGTCAAGTTACCTAACTAATCATTTTGAGTAAATTCCAAAAAGAATAATTGAAAAACTACTTTATATTGTATCCACTGCTTCTTTCTAAGGATACGAAGATGAAAAGAGATAATGTATATAGTAGAGACCTGACATAGAGCCCAGCATAGAATAAGTGTTAACTCAGTGGGAGCTGTTGCCTTGGAATACTTTAGAAAAGTCACTAATTTTAGGTATTGGAATCAAAGTCCTCTCCAGAAAGACACTTGTATTATACCATGGAGAAACTTTGCTGCACCGCGTAGATCAACATCAAAAGTAACAAAAGAATTCTAGTTTTGTACCTTACAAAATTGTATTGTAAAATTATTTACATTACATCAAAAGCATAGGTTTTCTCACTTGTGTGTGGGAGCTAAAAAAAGTAAGTAGAACTTTTAGAAGTAGAGAGCATAATTGTGGTTATTAGAGGCTAGAAAAGGGGCTATAGAAATAGATAGGTTAATGGACACAAAATTACAGCTAGATAAGAAAAATAATTTCTCGTTGTGTACAGTAGTACTGGGCATCTGTAATTAGCAATGATTTATTGTATATTTGCAAATGCTTAGGAGAGAGGAGCTCAAATGTTTTATCACAAAGAAATGAAATTTTTGCTCTGATGAATACACTAACTACCCTGATTTGATCTGATTACCACATATTGTATATAGGTATTGAAATATAACTCTGTACCCCATACATATGTACAACAAATGTTTCAATTAAAAAATAAATTCCAAAATCAAAAATAAAAACAAAAACAAAAGAACAAACCAAAAAAGAAAACAGATTTTTTTTTTCTCCTCCTGAGTTGACTAACTGGAGAAACCTGGCATCCTCCAGGTATTTACTAGAAATCTTGCTTGCAGGTAACACTTTTACTAACACTCTAAATTCCAAAGAAACAGATTTTTTTTTTCTCCTCCTGAGTTGACTAACTGGAGAAACCTGGCATCCACCAGGTATTTACTAGAAATCTTGCTTGCAGGTAACACTTTTACTAACACTCTAAATTCCAAAAGAAATGTAAGGTACAGCTATTATTCAAAAAAGCTTCACACTCTGTTAGGGAGAGAAAAATGTTCACAAAGAGAATTCTTGCAGATAAGTGAATGCCTGGAAAACAGATAATCAGAGAGTAAGAGAATACCATAAATTAATTCACTTGTCCAATAGGCATTTGGGAAATGCAGATGCAAATTTCAGGGAGACATCGTTATGTTGGGAGACAATGCTCCATGAATATTTCTGCATGGTCTGGCCTTTATGAGTGAATGATAAATATGCATTAGAAGTTAGATATTATACATTGCTCTGGAGGGATTTAAACTCACATCTTCCCTGGAACCATTTGCTTACTTTTAGGGTAGAAACTTTCCCTCTTCCCAGAGAAGATTCGTTTATGTTCCATGTCAAAGATCTCTCC
>NW_007734905.1:49457-56926 GCF_000696425.1 Galeopterus variegatus
TTTGCTTACTTTTAGGGTAGAAACTTTCCCTCTTCCCAGAGAAGATTCGTTTATGTTCCATATCAAAGATCTCTCCCTTTCTCTTGAGAGAAGGTGGGGAAGATGTGCTAGTTACTCTATACAAGCCGTTACATTTTGTAATTTAGTTCTCTTCCTGTGGTACATCTGGTCCTTACTGGGTCACCCTGTGGGGAAATGGTGATGGGAAAATGACAAAAGACACAAAATGCTCTGTGAGTAAATAGTCTTTTGTCTAATCCAGATGTGTCTTATCTGTGTGTGTGTATATATTTACATATATATACACAACACATATGAATACACAGGAACACATATACACCATGACTGGTTAATATGTTAGCTTGTATGTTGCAAGTAGGGTAACACCTCAGATCTTTCATAATTTTCAACTTAAGTTGTCTTCCTCAAGGAGCTTACAGTTTAGTGGAACTTACGGTGGCTAAAAATAAATATTGAAGAAGCTAGAAGTCACATCAGCATTAGCTGTGCATTCTCATAAGTGCTTTGGCAGAAATAAACACAGCATATATGGGAAGTCAGAGGGGGAACATATTAACGACTCTAGGAGTAATTAACATTTTTGTTTCTGTTAGTTTTTGTTTTGTTTTGTTTTCCTGAACACTACAAAAAAAAAAGTGAAAAGCAATGAAAAAGGGAATAAGGCTTTCTTAATAAAATAAAACAGCATGAATTAAAGTCGGGGGGGGGTGATGATTATTTGGTTCATTCAGTTTATCTCTAGAGTGTCTTCCAAACCTAGAATATCCTTAAAGGATGAATTTGCATTGGGGTTCCAAGGTGCATATAATTTTGCAGTAATTGTTTGGTTAAGATGACTATCATATTAACCCAGACAATACAAGGCAATAGAGAAATTCCTCAATGCTAGAATTTCCAGTGAACCGTAGAATGTCCAGGACTATGCTAGAACAGTGAGCCTATAAGAGAAGTATACCATATGTCTTCAATTCTTTCGTAGCTGACAATTTTCTTACAGTAACCTGCTTGTTTCATTTGATGGTTTGGAAGATGCAAGACAATTCACACATTCAAGTAAGAAATGCAATGTGAATGTATTTCTGTGTTTAGAGTATGCAAGGCAAGCATCCCAATCATTTTTACAAAATAGAGTTTTGATGTTGGTAAATCCATAATTGCTTTTTCCAGAGGACATTATAATTATGGTGTTTTGGGTTATAGCATCTTTATCTACCATCTAATTCAATTATTGAACCGCAGTCAGTCACCCAAGGTTACTATGAAAACTGAACATTTTTTTACATGGAAAACCAATTCAATTGCATAACATTTTGGTGAATTCAGGTGAATCTTTTATTGTTAAGGACAAAAACGGGTACAAACGTTTAAATGCATAAATGAGGTGAGATGTAAAGCATAAAAGCCAAGGAGATAGTGTCACTGTTCAAAAATACAATATTTAATGACAACGTGAAGGCATTAATAGCCACTCTGCAAAGCAAGGACACTTGGCTGAGAAGGGTGAGAGCTCCTGCTTCTCTCATGTTTTTCTCCCGTTGGAAGCTAAGATGGTTTTTTAATCGATGCAGACACCATTCACTATTTTGGTATGAAGTCTACATTCCTCAGAAAAAAATATATTTTAATTTGCTTCATGTTAATCAAGCACCTACAATGTATGCACCAGTGTTTTTTGCTTTTGGGGATACCACTATAAATGCCGTTAAGATATTTGATGCCTTCAAGGAACTCAAGAGATGTGTGTGTGTTTGTGATGTCATGTTGGATTGTAGTAAACTCACAACTGACCATAAGGCAGAGAATACATTTCTCTTTGCTTTCACCACAGATATGAATTAGGCTAAATGGTCCTGTGGCTTGTACCAGCTTCTTAGTTCAAGGAAAATTATTTTTTCCTCTTAAAATAATAGCATGCAGGGTTTGCCACAATTTATGATAATATGTCTAAATAACATCCCCATTTTTGTTAGAGCAAAATACCCAACTCGAAATTTGTTTATTGTCTGTAGCAGAGACAATTGAGTACTCTGTGCTAGTGAGTGGGAGCTGGGTAGGAGGTGGTGGGTGCTGGTGTTAGTCCTGAGTGGTCCACTTGAGTCACAGCCATTGCACTGTTCCTAATGCACAAGTCAGGTGTTCACTGAATGCCAGGATTTGTCTTACAAAACTTTATTCTGTCTAATCTTCCCTAAGCTTCTTATAACTCATCTTTTAAACTTATTACTTTTGCACATCACAACATCACTCATTAATATGAGTTGCTTCTTTAGTTTCTCCACTAAAAATTCTGTTTGCATTGATTGCAATTTTAAAGAATATAGAAATGCAGCTGATCTAACAAAATGATAAATCCTTTAGACACTGAAGCAAGGTTACATATATTTGGCTGGACAGGGTGAGTTAATTTTTCTTTTTTCTTTTTATACAATGAGACCTATAGAAAGGAATCACCCACACCAAGCCCCTCAATTTTTTTTCAAAGCACTGAGACATTTTTGGTATTTGGATCATCCTGAAAAACCTAATCTGTGCCAAATTTATTATGTTCTCATCCAATCCATGATGAACAGCAACAAATATTGAAGGAGAGATATTTATTTATAGTCAGACTTTCAAATGACTTCCTATGCTGGTCCTTAAAATCACCGTCCAAGGGGAAGCTGTGTGATCATGCTGTTTTACGGAGGTGATAAATTTAATTTACTATTACTGAGCCAGATTTTCTATTTATCCTTCCTGTCCTCTCTAAAACATAAATTTCAATGTCTTTCAAGACCTTTCAATTTCTAGCCTTACAAATCAATTTAGTTCCCCTCAGAAGTAATGCAATTTAAAGCTTCGACACTAGAGACAGATCTTGATTGAAACCCTGATTTTATTTGTCACCGACTATGCAAATCTGGCAAATTGATCAACATCTCTCATCTCAGTTTATTCCCATGAACAATGAGAGTTCTCTCAACTATTTCTTGTAAGGATGTAAAGCGACACATGTAAAAGACACAGGACAGTATAGAACATACTGTACATTCTCTACATGGACTGTTTTCATCATCATCAGTATCATCACAAGGCTTAAATTCTACCTATATCCAATCTACCATTCTCTGTCCTTTTCTGGTATGATTTAATTATCCATACATTTGTATTTTATCTCTTTATTTTTGTTAACATTCTTAAGGGCAGGACCTGAATTCTCTTATGAATTTGTTACATGGAGGATATAAGTGATTGGGCAATAAACAGGATTAGGAATCTGGTCACTGTGAAGAGAAGTCCCAACGAAACTAAAAGTTATTCTTTAATTAAAAAGAGAGAGAGAAAAAAGGAAGAAAAAGAAGAAAGAAAGAAAAGGAAAGAATGAAGGGAAAAAGAAGGAAGCACACACACATGTACTTAAAAATACCCACACAAAAAATAGCTGGTGACCACCAGCCTTGCATTTCCTTTCCTTGGTAAACCAGATTGTTTACTGTAGACTTCAGAGCATGTAAAGCAAATCATGCCATCTGAAGGAGTAAGTAAATAAAACTTAGTTTACAGATCTCAGAAATAGATGAGAAAAAGCAACTTGGGATTCACATTGTGTCAGGGTGACCGTTGCAGGCATCAAGGTAGTTACAACATTTTTCTTATCTCAGACCAAGGTAGTCAGAATACTCATGTTTCCATTACCTCAGACCTATTCACCATAATTAATAATTTGTAGCCTGAAAAAAAAAGATCTTGCCTTTACACACTTCCTGAATTAAAACTCTTTTAATATGTCAAATGTATAAATATAATAGTGTGATAAGATTACTAGTTTGTTAATTCATTTCCATTGAAATCCTGGGTGTGAAGATTCTTGCCTTTACACACTTCCTGAATTAAAACTCTTTTAATATGTCAAATGTATAAATATAATGGTGTGATAAGATTACTAGTTTGTTAATTCATTTCCATTGAAATCCTGGGTGTGAAGATTGTGTGTGTGTGTGTGTTGGAGTGTCAGTATTGAAACTTCAACACTGCAGTTTCCCATGATAGCAGCATGTGGGGAATTCATGTTTGTGTTCATTTTAGTTTCCTTAAAACAAGAAATTTCTAGGAGAAGAAACTCAGAACTGGTTCGAGTTAAATTGCTCATATATACATATATATATATATTTTTTTTCTTCAATTGTGTGCCTTTTGGAAGGACCTTTTTCGTCACTGAGATAATAGCTTATTTTTTTTTTTTAGCCCAGATGATACTGGCATCTTTCCGTGAAAGAATACAGTCTTGATCTTAGGGACCACTGCTGGGGAGTTTTCTTTGTATTCTTCCCATCTTTGTTTGAAGGACTTCAAGATGTCACAATTAGCTTATTACTTGGTTAAGCAGTACTTGATGTTTAGCCTACAGGAAAGTTATTTACTAGTTCCATCATACAACAAATATTCATTGAGAGCCTTTACTGTGAACTTTGCTTGCACTGTTTTAGGAGCTTAGATACATCAGTGAATAAAGAATATGACGACGTTGGTCCTAATGGAGCTTATATTCTAGCAGGATGAGACATGCAAGAAACAATACACGTGATAAGCAAATAAACTCTAGTATATTTTAGAAGTTAATAAATGTTATGGAAAAAGAAAAGTAGAGCAAGTAAGGGGGCAGGAGTCAATTTCAACTTTAAATGGATTGTCAGGGAGGGACCTCATTGAGAAGGTTGTATTCGAGCTCATAGTAAAAAACAGTGAAAAGTGAGTCATGTGGCTATTTGGGCAAAAGTGTTCCTTGCAGAGGGGGAAAATCAGAGTGAAGTACTGAAAGCAAAGCACAGTTGACATATTCAAAAAGCAGCAAGGAGAGGAAAGTTTTTCTGGGACAGATTAAAAGAGGAAGGGAAAAAGTAGAAAATGTGGACAGAGGAGTAAGTGCTTTTCCATGTTAAGTTTTGTAGGCATTGTAATGAATTTGACAATGTATCTTTGCCAGGTCCTTGTTGACTAATTTTTTTAGATTTTAGTGGTAAGCTTCACTCCACACTAGAATGAGATTATGTATAAATAAAGAACCAATGTAATCTTAAATAAGCAGAGTGAAATTTCAGAAGAGATTGCTGTCCTTCAAGATCCCCTAGTTTAAAGCTCTAAATGTGGAGTACCAGCCGTGTGCCAGGCCTGAGCTAAGTTGCTTGGGCTATAAAAATGTGCCAGACTCCAATGCAGCCCTCAGAAATCTGATGTCTGTTATTTATTTCTTCCCTTCAGGCTTAGTCGTTACTTCAGACTCTGTATCGATTTCGGCCTGAGCCACTGGCCTGGGCTTTACCTCCTCCCTAATTTCAGCCCATGGGACAGGCCCAGAACATATTTGCTTTATCAGATTATTAAGGCCCTTAATTATATTGCAGGAGTTTGAGGAAGGAAACTCTAGATATTTAAATCAATGTGACATTCAAATAGAATATTAAAACTATTAAAATAAAATGGGGGTTGATTTAATCTTTCACTTATTTTCACTAGGTAAATTTGGACTTGTTTACCATGAGTATTTGTTCTTCTGAGAAATAGTTATTATAGGGCCAGACAGTAAAATGCAATGGGAAAAGATTGAAGGATGTTTTTGACATCCAGTTTGAAATTTGGGGACTACTTACTCTGCCTTTCAGATACTGACAATTTTGATCTTACAGAAAGAGTATAGCATTCAACCTCCATTTATTTTGAAGGTTGTTCACCCTCTACTCTGTCCTCACTTTCAGCATTATAAGCCTTTTCAAGTAATAAAAAGTGAAATGACAGAATCATAAATTCTAACATGTAGAAAAGTTTTTAAAGGTTATATTGCCCTATGTTTTATGTGTTGGGTGAATATCTTCTATAACATATAAATTCAACATAGTTGACTGAGTATTGGTAAAGAATTTGTAATCAAATTTCACTTATAACTTGTGCGAGAAGTAAGGTATTAGAGAAACAGCTTATCCGAAGTGATTTTAAATTATTTTAAAATGTGGTGCTTATCCCTTTCTTACCAGTATGCCATAATTACCATGACAATTAACTTTGTTCTAAAATTTCTGGGTAAGGCAGTATAACAAACAAAACTGAATAAACTGGTTACATAAATTGCAGTCAGTAGTTCTTTGAGCTATAGAAAGGAAATACTACCCCAAATCCTAAAAATAAAATAAAATAGACAAAGTATTGTTCTCTAAGTTTCAATTTGTGAGATCAATATACAATTGGTCAACCAGTGATCTACGTTTTGTCTCTACAGATTTGCCTATTCTAGACATTTCATATGAATGGATTATACAATATGTGATCATTTATTACTGAATTTGTGAGATCAATATACAATTGGTCAACCAGTGATCTACGTTTTGTCTCTACAGATTTGTCTATTCTAGACATTTCATATGAATGGATTATACAATATGTGATCATTTATTACTGTTTTTTTTTTTTTCACTTAGCATAGTATTGTCTAAGTTCATCCTTGTTTAGCATGTAGCAGTACTTTTTTATTATCAAATAGTACTATCATGTTATGGTAATACCACATTTTATTTACCAATTTATCAGTAAATGTACATTTGGGTATATGCTTTTGTATGAGCATGTGTTTTTACTTATCTTTGGTATATACATACAAGTATTTTCATTTATCTTAGACATATACCTAGTCATTATTGGGTCCTATAGAAAACTATATTTCACACATATTTGTAAAAGTTGTGGCTAGCTTCACTGTTGAAATAGAGGTTTATAGTCTTCATAGAGTAGAACATATTGAACAGAGAACTATTGATATATCTATTTTTTAAAAAGAAAGCAGAAAGACAAAATTGTCAAATAAAATAAGGGCTTTATTAAATTTAACATGGGAAAAGGAGAAATATCCAAATTTAATTTAATTTCTCTCTAACATTCATGGATTAATTCGTGGTGAGAAATTAGCTTTCTGCTTTGATCTTTATTTCTGCAGTTTATTTAGCTATCTTCAACTTCCAGCTGACTGACATACTGTTCCAATAATACTTTATATGGATTAAACGGCCATCCCAAAATAGATGTGTTTCCATAATTTAAATGAATTAAAATTTTATGCAATTATCCAAGAAATACAGAGGAATAGTGATGATAAATATATGAATGCACACCTGAAGAATGAGGACAACTCATCTTGGGCCTCTCTCTAATGTGCTCTGGTTATATAATCCCAGCAAGTGTCTTCTTCCAGGTACTCAATTTATTCATCTATTATGAGAAAGGGCTGATCTGTATTACTATCTTCTGTCCTTACTATGAATCCCACACTGAGGAATGGACTTCACCATCAACACTTTTTTTTTTTTTTCCTTTTTTTTGTCTTTTTTTGTGACCGGCAACGGATCGCAACCCTCGGTGTCGTGCCCGTACCGGACCGGGACCGGCAACAGGATCACAACCCTCGGTGTTGTGCCCGCACCTCG
>NW_007734905.1:57193-67074 GCF_000696425.1 Galeopterus variegatus
CCCCTACATCTTTTAAATATAAATTAAATAGAAAAAAATCACTGCATTTGACAATATTTTTCTTCCTAGGGCTAGCATCTTTACAGAAAGATTTCCACTATGAAAGATTTTTTTTTATTACTCCATATTTATTGACATTTTCCAAACAATTTTACATGTACACACAAACTTGTGAAAGTTGAGATGCATAATAATCGAATACATGTTTTGAGAATGAGAAACATGGACTTCAAGTTTGGTTGATTTAGTCAACTTTTCAACTCTAGAACTACATGCAATAGAAATTTGTAATGTATTCAGCATTATACTCTATTTTTATTTATTTATATATTTTTATATTGTTTATTTTTTTTAATTTTATTTTATTTTGTCAATATACAATGTGGCTGATTATTGTGCCCTATTACAGAAACCTCCCTCCCTCCTCCCTCTCCCCCTTCCTCCCAACAATGTCCTTTCTGTTCACTTGTTGTATCAACTTCAAGGAATTGTAATTGTTGTGTCTTCTTTGCTTCCCCCCACCCAGGTTATTTGTGTATTTATTTATTTATTTTTAGCTTCCATAAATAAGTGAGAACATGTGATATTTCTCTTTCTGTGCCTGACTTGTTTCACTTAATATAATTCTCTCTAGGTCCATCCATGTTGTTGCAAATCGCCAGTATTTCATTCTTTTTCATAGCAGAATAGTATTCCATTATGTAGATATACCACATTTTCTGTTATCCACTCATCTGATGTTGGATATTTGGGCTGGTTCCAGCTCTTAGCTATTGTAAAGAGTGCTGTGATGAACATTGGAGAACAGGTATACCTTCGACTTGATGATTTCCATTCCTCTTGGTATATACCCAGCAGTGGGATAGCTGGGTCATATGGTACATTTATCTGCAATTGTTTGAGGAACCTCCATACCATTTTCCATCAAGGCTGCACCATTTTGCAGTCCCACCAACAATGTATGAGAGTTCCTTTTTCTCTGCAACCCTGCCAGCATTTATCATTCACAGTCTTTTGGATATTAACCATCCTAACTCGGGTGAGATGGTATCTCAGTGTGGTTTTGATTTGCATTTCCTGAACGCTGAGTGATGTTGAGCATTTTTTCATCTGTCTGTTGGCCATTTATATATCTTCCTTTGAGAAATGCCTATTTAGCTCTTTTGCCCATTTTTTAATTGGGTTACATTTTTTGTTGTAAAGTTGTTTCTGTACCTTGTATATTCTGGATATTAATCCTTTGTGAGATGTATATTTTGGAAATATTTTCTCCCACTCTGTTGGTTGTCTTTTAACTGTGTTAATTGTTTCTTTCACTGTGCAGAAGCTTTTTAGTTTGATATAATCCTATTTATTTATTTTTCCTTTGGTTGTCCATGTTTTGGGGGTCACATTCATTAAGTCTGTGCCCAGTTCTACTTCCTGAAGTGTTTCTCCTATATATTTTTAAGAAGTTTTATTGTTTCACGGTGTATATTTCTTTAATCCATTTTGAGTTGATTTTAAAACTATATTATAATAACCAAAACAGCATGGTACTGGCATAAAAACAGACACACTGATCAATGGAATAGAATAGAGAATCCAGAAATCAACCCACACACCTACAGCCATCTGATCTTTGACAAAGGCACCAAGTTTTTACTCTGGGGAAGAGATCATCTCTTCAGAAAATGGTGCTGGGATAACTGGATATCCATATGCAGGAGAATGAAACTAGACCCATACCTTTCACCATATACTGAAAGATTTTAATCCTGCCAGTATCTCATGAGGCATTTTATCTATATTTTACGTGTATGGGGTAAAAACAACACATTAAGAACCACAACACTTAAGATAGTGGAGTTAGGACTCAAACTTACATCTGAAAATCTGTAGTGCACAGCAGGGCAATTGCGATTCCATCCCACCTGTCTATGGTCTGCTTCAAAAATCAATCTAAAAATCCCAGAATATACATTTATTCAGAGAAAGACCTGTCTTCCCCAGCTATACAAAAACTTATTAGAGGTTATGATTTGATAGATTTAGGAACAGAAAAAAGATACTTAGCCACAATAGATAGCAAAATTAGCTGCAGCATATCTATTTCACATTTCTAAGAAGTGTGAGCCAGTCTTGATGGAGGAATCACACTGTGAAAGGGGTGTTTTCTCAGCCAGAGTAAAAATGAAATCTTACCAATTTTCTACTCTTCAAAGATTCCTTCAACTCTTACTTTTTGCTTTAAATTAGAAGTGAGAAAGAAGCAGATTTACCTAAGACAAAATAAAATTATGATGTGGGCTAATTAACCTGTGGGAGTTTCTCACTTGGTTATGTTACTTATATTTCTTGACTGCAACGTGGGATAATGAGATAATTTAAAGGAAAGATCTATAATTTCTTCAACAAATTAAAACCTCTCTTTATCATCCTTATGTCAAAATCCCTTTCTCTATCTCTCTTTTTTTTAATGTCTCACCATTGTTTTGCCCTAAGGAATGTTTAACATTGTTAAATCATTGTCTCTTGATTTATGTTTTCCTGTAAACATTGCAATCAATTACATTTTAAATCCACTCTCTATGTTATTTGCATTATGAACTCATCAGAATTATAGTCTGTCTTTAAAAATGACTATTCATGGGAAATGAAAAGCTGTTTCATTTTTTGACTTTGCCTTTTAAATGCTAATTTAAACTTCATCCTTTCAATTTTATTTTGTCTTTTGAACATTGTAAGCCTGGTCAATAAAGCAGCTTTATCAAAAGAGCTTCTGAGATTATGAAAATATTCAAGATGCTCTGGACTTTTTTACTCCATCATTCACAGAGATCTTTCAAATATCTGATACTATGTCATTACATGTCATTCAGAGGGATGTAACAATTCTGTAGATGGAAATACCAGATGATGTCTTTTTGTTTTTTAACTCTTACAAGCAATTCATAACTACCAAATATAGGAAAAATGCCAAAAATATAATTTTCCACATTTGGTACTCAACCTTGAAAAGTTAAATAAATGCAAAATGGTCAATTAATATAAGAAAGGTAGGTAGTATAGATACAAGGGTTATGATGCTCTTCTTTGAGAGTGACAATAATGTGCATAAGTGTATATTTGAGATAGAAATATGTGCATAATGTTATAATAAAGCATTGTTTTTTACAATAACACATGGTAGAAAATCACAATTACACTACCCATTGTTAGCAAGACATAGTGAAACTGGAGCACAACTATACCTCTTTTTGCATTGTAAAGTGGTATGAACTTTTTGAGAAAACAAGGAAACATAGCAATGGTTCTAATTACTTCACAATCTTTCCTAGGGATCTTATTCAGCAATTATATATCAACAGAAGCAGAAAGTTCTATGCACAGAAATGTTCACTAGGACATCATTAATTATTTAAAAATATATATTCTGAAAAGTTGAACTACGTGATAACATTGAAATCATACATTAATACAAGTGACATTACACATCTACTAATTTGTAATTACTATATGAGGGGATAACTTTGATAATGTTATATGAAATCATAAACTAAAGTTACATTTATATAATAATTACAAGTGTATGTTTGTGTGTGCATATGCATATTTTTGCATCTCATCTTACCCATCAGATAAATGGGAATAAAATGTTATCTATTTCACAATTTCATTGTAAGGATTAAATGCCATATTGTAAATGAAGTGCTCAGAACAGTGTCTAGCTCATGGTAAGGCTTCTGTAAATCTAGTCTGTTACTTTTATTTGTTATTCATTGACTTAAGCCAATTTGAACTTCACCACTATGTGTTGCTTGTGGTAGGTGTGTCAGACAGCCTCTAAAATGACTTTCAGTGATCCCATCTTCTGGTATCCATATCCTTGTGTGATTCCCTTCTTTTGGAAGCAGTTCATGCCTCGTGACTCACTTCTAACAGTTTATTTTAATTGCAGTAGTGATAAAATGTCATTTCTTAGATTATTTACAAAAGGACTGTTTTTATAGTTTTCTTTGTCCTCCCTTATTCTTTCTTATTCTCTTCCTCTCACTTTCATAAATGCTGCTATATTAGTTCATTTTGTGTTGCTTTTAACAAAATACATGGAACTGGGTAATTATAAAGAAAAACAAAATTTATTGCTTACAGTTTCTAAGGCTGGAAAGTAAAAAGTCCATCTGGTGGTGGTGACAGTGACCCAGGGATTTCACATTGCAAGATGGTGGAAACAGAGAGAGCAGAGAGAGCAAGAAAGACAGACTCTCCACTTCTTTTAAAGCCCTCACAACCATGCCCTTGACCACCATTTTTAATCCATTCACTACTGCACGGTCCCACAATCCAATCACCTATTTAAGGTTCCACCTTTCAATTACCAGAATAGGATTTCCCACCCTCTTAACAATCACAGTGGGGGCTAAGATTCTAATACAGAAACTTGGAGGACACGGTTCAAGCTTCAGTGAGCTTTGGAGGGACATAATTCAGTCCACTTCAGCTACCTATGATGTTGTGAACTTTCCTGTGGAGAGGCCCATGTGGCAAGAAATTTATTTCTCTGTGCAACAACCAGCAAAGACCTGAGACCTCACAAGAGCCACTTGAGTGAGCTTGGAAACAGATCCTCCACTTGTCAAGTCTTGATATTACATCAATCAACACCTTGATTGTAACCATAGGAGACAGCTTGTTTTAAAAGACTCAGGTAAGTCACACCTGGATTCCTAAAACACATAAACTATGAGATAATAAATGTTGTTTTAAGCTGCTGAGCTTTGAGACAATTTTCTCGGAAGCAATAATAACTAATAGATAGATTTCAGTGACTTTATAGAGTTATTGTTTGGAGCTTCTTATCAGTCACCATCCTTACAACCTTCCTCTAAGGTAATATGTTTAAATGGACTCAAGTCTCAACTTGGATTCTGCCTACAAAGAAACTCATTAGCAAGAAGGCACACACACAGATACATACACAGGTACACACATGCACAATAGTTATATAACTTGTCTTCTAAATTTTGTGACGTGTTAGTTCTCAGGTTCTTGAGGACTACAGTAAAACCTTTTCATGAAAATAACTCTTGAGGCAGATGCAACAATATTATAACAGCCAGTTCAGCTAATTTTATGGTCAAATCAGGTAATATGAATTCTCTAGTACATTGCTGCTCAATAAACTTTCTGTGATGATGGAAATATACTATATCTTTGCTGTTCAATACTGTGGTCACTCAGTACATGTGGTCTTTCAGTACTTGAAATATAGCTAGTGTGGCAGATTTTAATTCTCTAGTACATTGCTGCTCAATAAACTTTCTGTGATGATGGAAATATACTATATCTTTTCTGTTCAATACTGTGGTCACTCAGTACATGTGGTCTTTCAGTACTTGAAATATAGCTAGTGTGGCAGATTTAAAATTTTAATTTTAGTTAATTTTAGTAAATTTGTATTTAAATTGCTTCATGTGGCTAACTTCTATTAATTTGGACTGTACAACTCTAGTAGGTGGTGGGACACAGGACCAGATCTGAGTTCTAGGCTAAGAGCTCTATTTTTGGGGAATTGGCTGCTAAAGTTTACCACATTTTTATATTCTTAATAATATCAGAGTAGAGAGTACAATAATTCCAACTAATGCACATATTTTAACACTTATTTTAGCAATGAGAATATTTATCATCACTTATTGTAACTAGCAGTCTAGTGAAAATCATATTGCCATATTAAAGCACACAACAGTATCCCTGCAGAGTACATTGCTGATTAAAGAACTTCCAAATTTAACTAACTTCCCAACTAACATATATATGCATCTACACTGCTTATACTGAAGTGGCTTAAAGTATATTACAGATAATACAATAATAACTAGTAATATCATTTACAATTTCATTTCACATAGAAGTGGAAAATTAATAATTGTGAAACAAAATTATGGGCTTTTGCAGTGAGGATGGGAGACTTGATATTATAATACACAAAGTAATAGTGTTAAGAACTTCTGTACAGACTAAGATCATTTTATCAGATAATTCTATTCAAACATGATCCTCCTGCTAAGAGTCAGCCTGTGTTGTCTCTCCCAAGCCTGCTGAGCTGCAGAGGAGGTGCTCCAGATGACTCTTTTGAAGAAGAGCAGACTCTCCTTAGCTTATTATTTATCAAGCATGAACAGCAGCTAATAGGGGTCAGATTAAACAGGTTAATATAAATAGTCAATGGAGCCCCTGACTGAGGTACTATACAGAGAGAATGAGAGCTCTTTGTAATTAATGCACATGTTGCAGTGCAAAAAAATAGGCGTTTCAATGAGAAGTGATGTGAGAGTCTGAAGAGCAATGAGTGACATAAAATTATAATGAGTTAGAAAAGAACGTGGGTACATCAGGTCTGTGCTATTTTCCTTTGTGGTATCTGCAGAATGATCTCAGCAATTACCCAGGCAGAGGAACTACATATTAATATGAGGACTTACTAAACATAATATTTAAAATGTAAGGTTTTCATCTCTACACATACATGCACATGCACGTACATGTACACACATACTTACGTTACAATTAACGCAAATGTATAATACATATGCATATATACATACTCATATATAACATTGTATATATGTTCACATACATATATAAAATCAATATATATGATTTTATAGTATGTGTTTGCATTAATTCTAATTCCATAGTGGGGCTTAATTATTCTCATTGGTTTAGTGGTTTTTATATAACATGGATTTAAATTTCCTCATTTGATATTTTTAAGCATATATTTAACTTTTTGCCTACCAAAGGTAGCAACATTATACTATTTGTGTCTGGGTTTTCTCAACTGTAAAGCGAGTATTATAATAATAATGCCTACTTTATAAGGTTGTCGTTAGGATTAAATGACATAACATACTAAATTGTTTGGCACATAGCAATTGCTTTGCAAAGAATAGCCATATCATTATGCATTTGACTAAATTGAAAATGTGCTACATGTGCAGTAAACGCATTTAATTTTCTACTAGAAGTAATTTGTGTTAAAAAATACATTAGCTTATTTTCTATCATAACCATGATGTCAAATTATAATTTATTAACAATCTCAACTTATTTTGACTATAAAGTATTGAGAAATGTTTTGAAAAAATGTGTTAAAAATGACCACCTTTAACACTTGTAGATAAAATTTTGGGCAATAAATTAAGCATTTTGTTTAATCTAAATTTATTTCATTAGGGGCTGACTCCATGGCTCACTCAGGAGAGTGCGGCACTGGGAGCACAGCAGCGCTCCCGCCACGGGTTCGGATCCTATATAGGGATGGCTGGTGTGCTCACTGGCTGAGCGCGGTGCGGGGGACACCAAGCCAAGGGTTGTGATCCCCTTACCAGTCACAAATAAATAAATAAATAAATAAATAAAAATAAAAAATAAATTTATTTCATTACAAGGAAGTTCATTTTAAATATTCAACATTAATGTAATAAGATAATTATTTGTATAAAGATGAGTGACATTTTCTAGTGTTGTGCTAAAGAATATAACTACATGCAAAATATTTTTTAAATGTGTACTAATATAAATTAAATATTTTGTTAAAAATTAAGGACATATATTCACAACACTTTTTGAATTTTATGAAAAGTGTGCCTTTAGTTAGTGCAATTTCAGAGCAGAGGTATAATAATATTAAGTAGTCAATCATTTTATAACATTGAGTGGGAACAATTTCTGCTATCTTGAATCTGAATTCAAGAAAATAAGAACAACCAAATTGTAGAAGAAAGATTAAAAAAAATTTACTAGGTCTCACTACCTCATTAACTTTCACACAATCTCACAATTCATAAAATATGTTTGTACTTAGCAATTCTGGAAAATGAGAAGCTAAACTCATTTTGCATTTCAAATATAATGTGTAATTAGGATTAGATTTATTTAGGATTTATACCTCATTTTCTCTAGATCACAATAATCTTAAGTATCTTATAAGGCCAACAAAATGCAAGATATGGAAATTCTGGGTAAAAGTCTACAGAAATGATTGCAATTTAGCTGGAGAGTCAGGAGAATTAACTAAGAAACTAGCACCCTCTCCCAGGAGAAGCTCCTAATTACAGTTTGGAACAGCAAACACACTTCACAATTTCTCAGAAGCTGATGTAAAGTGTGTAGAATTGTAGTAAATTGTTTGTGCCACTTAACTAACTGATATTGTCTGAGTGATTTTGGATACAGAAAATCAGAAAATTGATTAGAACAGAGTGTAGCATGGAAGATGTGAAATATAACACAGTGATCGTTAAACTCATTTGCCTTGCACAGACTGGCCTGAAATTCTAGATCACAGCCTTGTCCCACTCCTAAGACTTTGTAAGTGGAAAACTATTATGAGCAGCCATTTTGTGCCAACAATTTGGAGGTGGATGATAGTTGTGCAGATTGTCTACCACACAGCTCGAGGTAGTACCATTCACTGGTGGTCATAGAAATTAATTATGAAAATAGACTGGTAGAAGGCAGTAAAGTGAATTGAGGAAGAGAAAGCTTTTTCTAAAAAAAAAGGTTTTTTCACACAAAGGTACCATATACACCAACAGTGCCCGGAGCTGTGTGTAAATATTACATGCATTATTACTTTATCCTTAAAATATTCTTACAATGAAGAAATATTAGCTTATTTTTAAAGATCAGAAAACTCAAGTCGATGAAGATAAAAATTTCCCCAATATCAACTACTTGGTTACTTGACAGAGCTAGAATTTGAAACCAGGTCATTAGAATTCCAAAACCCATATGTTTAACCAAAGTTCTACACGAAAAGGATAAATATGGAGGAGCTCAGCTATAAAAACTTTAGTGTGACCAAAGGGTTTATTATTATACTTAAAAATACGTCTTGAAGCATGTATCAAGGTACTCGATACACGGAGAAATTGATAGGTGGTACCTGTCAACCATGTAATAGAGTACACCCACCAGCAAGGCAGGGGACTCAGGAGAAATAGGTCGTTTCATAAAATTTATTCTTGAGACATCATCTTCTTAGAAGAGTTCAATGTGTGAATGAATATCACATTTACTTATCTAATGGGATTATTTGTTCCTAACCTATAAACAAGGATCAATCCAAAAGGGCTTATGGTACATGTGATAATCACACTGGCTGCAAGAGACAATTTCCTTAATATGAAGACTGTATTATGGTTTGAATGTGTTCCCCAAAAGTTCATGTGTTAGAAACTTAATTCCTCTGCCTTTGTGAATAGATTGATGGATTAATGAGGGTTCTGCTCTCATAAATGGATTAATATTTCTATCATGGAAGTAGGTTCATTATTGTGGGAGGGGCTTTGTTGTGAAAGCATGCTCTCCTTGGCTCACTTGTTCTCACGATGCTATCCCCTCTTCCATGTTATGATGTTATGAGGCAGCAAGAAGGCCCTCGCCAGATGTTAACACCATGCACTTGGGCTTTCCAGCCTCCAAAACTGCCAGCCGAATAAGATTCTAGTTATAAATTACCCAGTCTTGTGTATTCTGGTATTGCAACAGAATCATTGATGAAAAAGTCATTTCAAATCATTTTTGTGGCCAACTAATAGTTTCCAAGTTTATTTTAATGTGTCTGCATTTCATACCTTGCTTCCCTAACTGACTATACAACATCAGCTGACTTGGGCCGGCCCGGTGGCACACTGAATAGTGCGCCGCTTGGGAAGCGCGGCAGCCCTCCCGTCCGAGGGTTCGGATCCCACGTACAGACCGGCTCCCGCTCACTGGCTGAGCGAGGCGCAGGAGCAACGCCGAGGCTTGCGATCCCGTCGCCGGTCCCCGGTCCGGTACGGGGGCAACACTGAGGGTTGCGATCCGTTGCCGGACACGGAAAAAAGACA
>NW_007734905.1:68074-84303 GCF_000696425.1 Galeopterus variegatus
CGAGGCTTGCGATCCCGTTGCCGGTCCCCGGTCCGGTACGGGGGCAACACTGAGGGTTGCGATCCGTTGCCGGACACGGAAAAAAGACAAAAAAAAACAAACAAACAAAAAAAAAAACATCAGCTGACTGGCTCCTGAACTATTGAGAACTCGTGCTGCCAAAATAGTTCTGTATGCATAAAAGGGTACATTTGTTCACTAAGAAACGTGCCCTATAATGTTCAAATCACATTGTAAGTAGCTTGAATATCTAACTTTCATTTGATTCAGCTGCAGAATGTACTGTACTTAGTATTTGCAGAACAACGTGTGTGTGTGTGTGTGTGTGTGTGTGTGTGTGTATCTTTCATATCCATTGTCCAGTGGCTTTAGTTACAGAATGGTGAAAATCAGACTGTTGTGGTTTACCAGATTCATTTCTTTTAGATGTCACAATAAACTTAGGAATGAGTACCATAATTATTAACATGTTATTAATGAGAAAATTATAACAAAGAGAAATATCTAACTTATTTAACACCCTGAAGCTATCAAGTGCTGGAATCAAGAAACAAATGCCACTCTTTATCACTTCAAAACCCTTCCTGTTAAGCATTCATCCTTGGTGTTTTTTCATATTTGATTTCTATTTAATTTGTCATTTAATAAGTTACCAAACCACAGTCTGAAATATCTCCTGTGCTTCTGTTGTTTCATCTTTCCTGGTACTAACAACTTTGTTTTAGGCCAGTATTACTGTTTTAATTGAAACATAATTGATTGTACATATCTGTGGAATACCGCATTGGATATCAATACCTGTGTGCAATATATTATGCTCAAATGAGGATAATTAGTATATTCGATATTATACAATGTAATCCTTTTTTGTGGCCCTTTACGAATTTCTTGATAACCCCCCTCCTACTCCCCCTCTCCCACCTCTGGTAACCTCAGTTCTGCTCTCTCCTTTTGAAAGTTCAATGTATTATCGTGATCATTGTATTTTTATTTCTTCCTTTGTTTGTTTATTATTTTAGCTCTTATTTATGAGTGAGGACATGTGGTATTTCTTTCTATGCCTGGCTTACTTCACTCAACATAATTTTCTCCAAGTTCATTCATGTTGCTGTGAAAGCCAGAATTTCAATCTCTTTATGGCAAAGTAGTATTCCATCGAGTATTTATACCACATTTTCCTTATCCAATCATCCATTGATGAACATTTAGGTTGGTTCCAACTCTTGTCTATTGTAAATAGAATTTTGATAAATATGGGAGTGTAGGTATTCCTTCAACGTGATATTTTCTAGTCATTTAGGTATATACCCAGCAATGGGATTGCTAGAATATATGGCAGTNTTGATTCAGCTGCAGAATGTACTGTACTTAGTATTTGCAGAACAACGTGTGTGTGTGTGTGTGTGTGTGTGTGTGTGTGTATCTTTCATATCCATTGTCCAGTGGCTTTAGTTACAGAATGGTGAAAATCAGACTGTTGTGGTTTACCAGATTCATTTCTTTTAGATGTCACAATAAACTTAGGAATGAGTACCATAATTATTAACATGTTATTAATGAGAAAATTATAACAAAGAGAAATATCTAACTTATTTAACACCCTGAAGCTATCAAGTGCTGGAATCAAGAAACAAATGCCACTCTTTATCACTTCAAAACCCTTCCTGTTAAGCATTCATCCTTGGTGTTTTTTCATATTTGATTTCTATTTAATTTGTCATTTAATAAGTTACCAAACCACAGTCTGAAATATCTCCTGTGCTTCTGTTGTTTCATCTTTCCTGGTACTAACAACTTTGTTTTAGGCCAGTATTACTGTTTTAATTGAAACATAATTGATTGTACATATCTGTGGAATACCGCATTGGATATCAATACCTGTGTGCAATATATTATGCTCAAATGAGGATAATTAGTATATTCGATATTATACAATGTAATCCTTTTTTGTGGCCCTTTACGAATTTCTTGATAACCCCCCTCCTACTCCCCCTCTCCCACCTCTGGTAACCTCAGTTCTGCTCTCTCCTTTTGAAAGTTCAATGTATTATCGTGATCATTGTATTTTTATTTCTTCCTTTGTTTGTTTATTATTTTAGCTCTTATTTATGAGTGAGGACATGTGGTATTTCTTTCTATGCCTGGCTTACTTCACTCAACATAATTTTCTCCAAGTTCATTCATGTTGCTGTGAAAGCCAGAATTTCAATCTCTTTATGGCAAAGTAGTATTCCATCGAGTATTTATACCACATTTTCCTTATCCAATCATCCATTGATGAACATTTAGGTTGGTTCCAAGTCTTGTCTATTGTAAATAGAATTTTGATAAATATGGGAGTGTAGGTATTCCTTCAACATGATATTTTCTAGTCATTTAGGTATATACCCAGCAATGGGATTGCTAGAATATATGGCAGTTCCGCCTGTAGTGACTTGAGGGACCCCCATACTATTTTAATAATGTCTGCCCCAATTTGCAGTCCTACCAATAGTATAGGAGGGGTCCTCTTTTTCTGTATCCTTGCCACCAGCATTTATTATTCTTTCTCTTTTTGATAATGACCAGTTTAACTGAGGTGAGATGATATCTCAGTGTGGTTTTGATTTGCATTTCTCTGATGCTTAATGATGTTGAGAATTTTTTCATGTGTCTGTTGGCCATTTGTATACCTTCCTTTGAGAAATGACTATTAAGTTCCTTTGCGCATTTTTTAATCAGGTTACTAGTTTTGGGGGTTTTTTTAACTTTTAAGTTGCTTGAGTTCCTGGTATATTGTGGATATTAATCCCTTGTCAGATGCATAGTTTGCAATATTTTCTCCAATTCTGCAGGTTGTCTTTTCACTGTTAGTTGTTTCTTTTGCTGTACTGAAGCTTTTTCATTTGATATAATCCCATTTGTTATTTTTTTTCATTTGTTGTCTGTGCTTTTGGTGTCTTATTCATAAAGTCTTTGCCCAGTCATACTTCATGAAGTGTTTCCCCTATGTTTTCTTTTAGAAGTTTCATAGTTTCAAGTCTTATATTTAAGTCTTTAATCCATTTTGAGTTGAGTTTCATATATGGTGAGAGGTACAGGTCTAGTTTCATTCTACTGTATATGGATGTCCTGTTTTCCCAGCACCATTTATCAAAGAGACCTGTATTATTCCTCCCAGGATGCTGCTTCCTCTCCAAACTCTACCAAACATGGCCAGTGGTTATTTTCCTAAAAACTTAGCTCTAAACACATGATTCTCCCTCTCATAAGATTAGATGTCTCCTTATTATTTATTTAATAAAACTAGCATCCCTAACTCTATGGTCTTGATCCTTAATGTTCTAACAATTATCTGCATGCTTATTGGAATGTAAATTCCCAAGCCACATTTCCATAATATTTGTTCAAGAACTTCTATTTTTAACTAGTAACTTTGAAGAATTCTGCCCTAGCCTGGCATTTACTATTTTTAGCTTAAAAGTCTGTACGTCACACACCACCCCCAAATCCCTTGAATTATACTTTTTGTTTTTATCCTGTGCTTCTAGTAGAAAAAACTAAAAAAAAGCTGGTAGGGTGCTGAATTCAATGACAATCTGATATAACAGACCCAACCCAATAGACTTGTGCCTTTACCAGCCTCTCTCTTTTTCTCTCCTCCATCAGTGAATACTTTGTAGCTCTCTTTTCTGCAGAGGCTTGAAGAATAATATTTTTTTATTTTCCCCTTTTTGTCTTTTTTCGTGTCCGGCAACGGATCGCAACCCTCAGTGTCGCACCCGTACCGGACCAGGACCGGCAACAGGATCGCAACCCTCGGTGTTGGGCCTGCACCTCGCTCAGCCAGTGAGCGGGAACCGGTCTGTATGTGGGATCCGAACCCTCGGCGGGAGCGCCGCCGCACTCCCAAGTGGCACACTGTAGCAGTGCGCCACCAGGCCGGCCCCATTACTTTTTTTTTTTTTTTTGCATGTGTCACCCAAGCGTTCCCATCCCAAATGGCTAGTGACTTGTGTGATACCCTTAACTTCACACCTTCACTTACTTACTATTCTATCCCACAATTTCCTATTTTAATGATATCCCATTCAGATCCCACAGCACACAGAGGTCTCTTGATTCCTAAGTTCAGTTCTCAGTATGTCTCCATCATGCTTTAGCTCCTCCTGTTGATTTTTCTTGAGATGGGTGCTCTTCATTCTCATGCTACTGTCATCATATCATTTTTCACACCACTTAAGCTTTCAGAGGGTGGCATATAAAACCCTCTGGAATTCATTACTTTTTAAATGTTTGTTTGCAAATTTCTATAAGCTTTCATATTCATCTTTTCCCTTACTGGAATTTCACTCTGTCCCTAAATTAGTAGTCAAATCTCAGTCACCATCTGCAAATGGTTTATCCTACAAAGATAAATGGCATTGGCTTCCTCTTTTGCACATATACTGAAGTGAGGGGCGGGTGAACCTCAGCATCTGCAACATCCTCAGGATGACAGCAGAGCACTGGCAGGACTGATGGGATTTGGGGAGATGGGTTGAGTTAAGAAGAAAGTAAGCCGAATCTTTCACTCTGGCTGTGTCCAGCTTTTGCATTGCTCACCTACAATACAATAGTATTACACTCAAATGATTAACTCAGTTCTATAAAACCACCCTGGTCCAACATCAAACATAATTCATAAATCCATGTGGTCTTATTGAAGAAATTTTCACTTTTCTTTCCATTTCACTTGTGAATGCATATACTGACAATATTTCATCTTGCCCTGGCTGCTCCACAAACTTTTTTCTTATTTGAAACAGAAGATAAGCCCACTTTGATATTCCAAGCTTAAATTTACTTTAATAGCCCTTTAGAACATTTTAATATAAAACCACATTTCTTAAACTTTTGTAGGCAATCTTGGATACTTTAATTATCTACATATTTTAGGATTTAGATAAATATCTGTAAAATATTATTGTCTATTCCTTGGGGGTGAATTCTGATATATGACATCTTCCAAGATAATGATATAGGGTGTATTTTTCACACAGAATTCTATTTATCTTCTCTTTTTTCCTTTCTTCCTTCATTTCTTCCTCCCTTCCTTTTTCTCCCATCATGTTTGCAGAATTGTGGCATGTATTGTTTGTATTTATATGTGTTATATTAGGAGGCCATATGATGAAAGAAAGGGACAGGAATGCATGCTATTAATACACAATCACACCTATGAATGTAAATATTCCTTTCCCTAAAACCACACATATATAATCCTTTCCCTAAAACCAATCTTTCAAATACTGAACATTCATCATGCTTTCCCAAGCCACTCACATTACATTTTACAATAACACTAGGAAATTTGGTTGTGAGATGTGTAGACCACATTAACAGAACACATACACATCAGTAACTATGGACCCTTTGACCAAAGTTACCAAAATATGTGGTGGTACCATGCATCCTCACACAATCTCAGCAAACCCAAAGACCAGGGTATGAAAAAATGTAAACTGATTCCCTAGCATTTTTTTCTCTTTTTTTTCTTGAAATAAAAAGTTAACAGTTTTTCTCCAAGAACACAATGTTTTATTGTTTTTCTTAGGGTCTTTACCATTGATATAAAGAAATAATTTATAACTATAAAGTCTAATTCTTAAATCGAGGATCTTTCATGATTACTGTAGTTAATTGAAGAATCAATTATCTGCTGGAAAAAGTTTACATGGTTGGTACTCTTCCCTTCCCTTCCTTCTCTCTTTATTTTTCTCCTTCCTTCCTTCCCTCTCTGGCCTGTCTCTGTCCTTCATCTTGGGGTTATCTGGGAGGGGATCTCTGTATCTCTGTGTCTGTCTCTGTCCCTCTGTCCCTCTGTCTCTGTCTCTGTCTCTATCTCTCTGTCTCTCTGTCTCTCTCTCTCTCTCTCCTATCTCTGTGTCTGTCTCTGTCCCTCTGTCCCTCTGTCTCTGTCTCTGTCTCTATCTCTCTCTCTGTCTCTCTGTCTCTCTCTCTCTCTCTCTCTCTGTCTCTCTCTCTCTCTCTCTCTCTCTCACACACACACACACACACACACACACACACACACACACACACACACACACGCACAGCAACTTGGAGAGTCCTGTGTATGTTTTTTACTGGGTATTTGTTTAATCAGGCTTAGAACTTAAGGAAGGCTGGATACAAATCCTGGACTTGACAATCAGCTTTGTGACTCTGATTGTACTCGTGTAACAAATTTCAACAAACTTAGAAGTTTAAGAAAACACTTATTTATTATCTCATAATTTCCGTAGGTCAGAAATCTGAGCACAGCATAGGTCTCTGCTTAAGGTCTCACAAAGCTGAAATTAAGGTGTCAGTTGGGCTGAGATCTCATTTGTGACTTGGGGTCCTCTTCCAAACTCATCTGCTTGTTAGAAAAATTTATTTTCTGGCAGCAGACGAATTTGTGGCTTCTGTGTCTTTAAGGCCAGAAAGAAAGACTATCTCTGACTTTCAGACCTCATTTTAAAAGCTTACCTAAATAAGTCAGGGCCACTGAATAATTTCATATTTGATTATTTCAACAAATTAAGGACCTTAATCCCATCTGCAAAATTCCATTTTGCCATATAACATAATGTAATCACAAAAGTGATAATTCCCCCATATTCAAGGGTCTCACTCACACTCAAAGGTAGGGTATCATATACAGGTGTGATCACTGGGAGTTAAATATTCTGTCTGACACCATGAGCAAACCGTATGATTTCTTTGTGTTTTAGCTTCCTAACTGGCCTACTCTGAAAGTTTACTGAGAGAATTTAATATTATAATTCATATATAAGCCATCTGTACACTGTTGTGGTAGACATCTCTTAGATATTTGCATATTCACAATGCCACCTTTTCTCTGGGAAACTCCTCCCAATTAAGGGACTCTGGAATCCATAACCCTGTCACATCTGATTAGATGGCTAGTAGAAAGATAACTCAGGAACTTGGAACTGGACTACATAGACAACTTGTGACCATAATTAAGAAGATAAAGACTTGAATGTTGCGTTTACAGAATGGCAGAGAAAATCTATTTGAAAAATGACCACAGGAATGCATTACCAGTTTAACAAAATTTCGTCCCTTCTGTTTAAATTCAAGCTTTTAGAATTCTCACACATCTCCTTCATGATCTAAGTTTCTTCCCTGGCTATGGCAGGAATGTATGGGTGTGTAATGATTCTTAGTGTTGTTCTCTGTTCCCTTCAGCTTGTGCTTTAGTGTTATTTCTCTTGTTAGGTCCCTGCAACTTAGTGGTTCTTCTCTCTGGCCCCTATTTACAAGGTTCAGACAACCTAAACTTCCTTGTGCTCTCTGTTTTGTTTTCCATCCTTTATTATGGTTTTGACCATTTCCATTTTCTTCTCAGGGGACCACAGGGATATTTGTAGATGCTCCTCCTCATTTTGTATCAAAATATATGAGGTTTTAGTCACATACGTCTGTTTAGAGACATTCTGTAGCAATTGTTATTTTATTGTTTGGCTCTAAACGCAGACATTTATGGGTTACATACTTTCCAGAGTGAAAGTAAAAACTATTAATGGTTAAGCTAGAACAAGAGGTGTAAGTTACACTTTCTCTGTACACTGGAAAATATTGTCACCCTAACCTACAAGAGTTTTTCTGACCTCATACACTCCAAACCAACCAAATTTTCTGTATGGACTGTCAATCAACCCAACCTCACATAAGACTTTAACACTGGAAAGATGAGGGTGGCAGATTCTTTAAAGCACTACTCACAAACTCTTTAAATCTCCTCTTTCCAGAACTGGTCCAACTTTTACTAATCAGAAGGTAGAAACTAGATCTAAATATTATTTTTTCAATTTTATAATCAATGTATTCACCTTAATTATTATTATTATTTTTTTTTTGTCTTTTGTCTTTTTCCGTGTCCGGCAAAAGATCGCAACCCTCAGTGTTGCCCCCATCCCGGACCAGGGACTGGCAACGGGATCGCAACCCTCGGCGTTGCTCCCGCACCTCACTCAGCCAGTGAGCGGAAACCGGTCTGTACCTGGGATCCGAACCCTCGGACGGGAGCGCTGCCGTGCTTCCCAAGCGGCGCACTATCCAGTGCACCACCGGGCCGGCCCACCTTAATTATTTTTTAATAATTGTATATAATGAAGCACCATAATGAGTATTAGAACATTTTATCATAGCAAAACGTTTCCTTGTTCCCATCCAAATAATCCATTCTTTAGAGATAAATTTTATGCCTACTTCCTTCAAAAGTTTGGATTTTAATCATGCAAGTTAAGTCTTTTTATTTCCCCCCAAGTACCTTACTCTTACAATTGAAAATAATACTATTCAGGGCTACTGTCTCCACTGTTGATTTATAACAGACAGACTAGAACAGTAAGAATCTAAGAATTTGTGTTAATTTATATATTATCTTCCTATTAGGTTTAAGTTTAAATAAGTGGAGTAAGAGGAATTAGTAAGAAGAAAGTAAAAATATGAAGGTTGGTATAACTAATGATATTTATTAAAAGTAACAATTTATGAAAAAAGAGCAGAAGAAAAATTAATGGATGAAACTTGGAAAATATTTATATATCACTGACTTTATAAGATTTTTTGGACATTTGTGTTAGTCAAGCTTCACCTAAAGAAATAGAACCACTATAAATATGAGGTTACTTCAAAAAGTGAATGGAAAAATAGAATTGAAAGGGAATACAAATCTTTCCATGAACTTTTTGCAGTACTTTTGTATTATGGGTATAAGAGATTTATAGAAAAATTAGATCTTACACACAAGTGGACTTTATAGAGAAGTGAAAGACTGGAAGGGAAAATCAGGGGCTTACAGAAAATGTCCTTAATCTGTTCATCCGAAGCATCGGCTTGGGTGGACAAGTTGGAACATGCAAGGAAAACTGAAAATAAATAATAAAATAAATAACACGTTAGTCACATAAAATGAAATCATGAAGAAGGAATTTATATAAGTCTGTGAGAAGATGTTATCTCTGTGCATTTACTGCCTCTGTGGGTCTCTAGCCAAGCATTTGGTGATGTTCTTAGGTTTGCTATTCCTGAATATAGGAAGATAACTTGGATGTAAAGAAGTGTTAGTTCATATGAACCCAGTGAGTATCTGTGTGCAATGACCTTCCAAGTGTAGTGTTCCTGGTTCACTTCTGCCTTACAAATCTCATTAAAGTTCATTCTCTATCCATCCTACCTTGGAACCATAAGTACTACCTTCACAAACTGATGTGGTGTAATCCATTAAAACACAGTTTAATAGAAATTAATCACGTACAGAATCAACACTAACTATAATATCAGTAAAATCAGTAAGTTATGGTCAATGATTTAGAGGTCTATGATATTAAGTCACTATGGACATAGTATTTACACATGTATTTCAGGGTTTTTTTCATATAATTATGAAAGAACTGTGTAAGAAAAATAATATTTATTTACTCTTATAATAGATAAGTTACTGTTATAAGAGATTTTAATATATTGTCTACTCCAAATCTAAAAACAATAAAAGACAAAAGACAAAAAAAATAAATAAATAAATTAATTAAAACCAGATAAGTATAAAGTACACTGCATTTAGACTTTTACTGTAGTTGAATAACAGACAAGATTGATTTTATTCACTATCATTAAATGGACTTATTGTCTATAATAGTCTAGTAACATGACATAGAGGGCTTCTTGTCCTTTAATGAAGCAACAGAATGGAAAAACTGGTCATACCATTTCATGGCTGAATGGTACAAAACTGCTGCACCTAATAGAGTATTGATTGAAGCAGGCAGATATATGAACAAACAGTTCAGAACGGTCCCAGGACACCTGAGAACTTAAGTGGAATTACATTTTAGATTTTTGCAAATGGTTCATACAATTCCCTTAGGAACTGCTGTTGCACCATTTCAAACTGTTTCCTTGGAATCAAATGGTGACAAATCTCTAGAAAGTAATCTGGAGCTCCTGGGAACAGAAGTTCCTCTGCCCTTAACAAAGTCAACAGAGTACCCAATGACTCTTCTGGCAATATTATTTTTTCCTATAATCTATACCTAAAATATGTCCTTCTAATTTCTTTCTTTGGCATACATCCTAAATAATCTATTTTCTTGATCTCTTAGATATTCACTTGCTATTCTATATGTCTAAGAATAAATCTTGTCTTCAATTTGAGTGTTATATGTTGGGAAAATATATAAATATTTTCTGCATGATCAGGGATTTCCTGGCAATGGAAATTGGCCAGGGCCATTTTTTTTTTTTTTCACCAGTGACTCCATACAAAATAAAGAGAGTTTTGGGACAAATTTTGACATTAGTTAAAGAGAACAGGACAAATAATACATCTTTTTTTATGTAAAAATTTTCAACAAACTAATATTAAAAATATGTAAAGTAGGTTTCCGACATTCTAAATATTTTTCCCAAGTGGGCAACTGTAAAAAACATGACTAGAATTCATATGTTCTGATTACCAGTTATTATATTGCACACTGAAATGTTTATATGTCAGTTTATACCGATTTCACATAATTTGTTAAATTCTTAAAATTGTATTTATTATAGCCCCAATTTTAATTAATTAATCATTAAAAACTATATAACTCAAGTATTCTTGTCTTCAAGCCCTCCAATATTTTGAATCTACTTTTTCTTTATTTTTTAGATGAAACAAAATTGTGAAGAAATACTTCTGCATTAAATGGTGACTTTAGATTCTTATCAAGATTTAAGTTCCAATGAGGATTTATTGGACAGATCTCACTACAATTCCCTACTCTTTTTAAATTGGGAATATTTTTTCCTCCACTTTTCTATATGTTCTGTTCTCTCTGCCCCCAATATTAATGCAAATGTCGGTTTCCTTCAATGATCTCCAGAAGCTCATCAACTCAAAAGATTTGTGGACAGTATGTTTACTGTAAGTTTGAGATCATAATGGAACTGGGATAAATTTAATGCTTTTAAATAATCTGCAGCAGAGTATATAGCAGAAAACAGTAAAATTTTATATATGTATGTACATATAAATAAATTTTATATACAATATTATTTTTATTGTTTTATTTTATTTTTATCTTATTAATTCTAGTCCACATGCCTTTTATGACACTCTCTCAAAAACTTTTTGTAATAAGATTGGTAAGGAATTAATAACTTAAAAAACACCATTAGCTTTGTCTTCAGTGGATAATAATTTTGACCACTGAATATGACATTACTACTATTTATGATAATTTGTATAATCTATATATACATATATATGTGCTTGTGTGTGTTCATTCTAGCCCTGAAGACACTTCTGCCCTGGTAATTTTTCACTTGTGAACTTTCTGGGACATATCTCCTAGGCCTTCCTTATTACTATGATTGTGGCTTCCTTTCTATCATCTCATCCCGGTCAGCACTGAGTCTACAATGCTACAACAGTGTACCTTCTAGAATTCAAGTTTATTCATATAATTCTTTTTAAAAATATTTTAATGATTCTTTGCTTTCTAAATCAAATCTACTACTTGGATACTATACAAAACAATTTTGGCTGTTAACTCTGCTTATGGTAACTGTTCCAATAGCAGTAACTCTGCTATCAAATTTAACTTTTTTCCAGTTAGAAGTTTTATCTGGACATCCAAAAAATCTTATGTCATGTTTTATATTGAACACAGAACTTTTAGTCTGTTCATCATTATTTCTCATCTGTCACTTGTAAGTTGGGCTCCGTACCTGCCTCAGACCACAACATTGGCAGTAACAGTGCTTGGCCAAACAAAATATCCAGATTCCAAAAGGAGTATTTTATTATAACAGTTTAAACACAATTCTTTTAGTACCAACGGCCAAGGCGACTCAAAGTTACAAATGACTCATTAGAATTAGTCAGTAGGGCCAAGCCCGTGGCGCGCTCGAGAGAGTGCGGCACTGGGAGCACAGCAGCACTCCCGCCGCGGGTTCGGATCCTATATAGGGATGACCGGTGCGCTCACAGCACTCACTGGCTGAGCGCGGTGTGGCCGGTCTCAAAAAGGACAAAAAAAAAAGAATAGTCAGTAAATGTTACACAGGATGAGAGCAGCTGTTCATAAAATAATATATAATAATGAAAAAATATGACAACAGTCCAATACATCAAATCAGTTGCAAAATTAAAAGAAAACTTAATTATATTTAAATGTATAAAACTATAGCAAAACACTATAATCTGATCACTTATAGAAAACAAATGACAACTTAATCATAATCAATATGCTCATTTTTACCAAATGGACTGCCATCTTTTATATTCTTGATGTTGTATTAGAACAGAACTTGTATGAAATCTAGATGGGAGCACATAGAATGCGAATGCTATGCTGTAGAATAGGAATAGCCACATGGCTTTTGAGGTAAACGAGGCTCCCCAAACTACCCACTTTTATTGTGTCATGTACATCAAACAACAACGTAATTACAATTTGGGCTTCTTAGGTTCTTCAATACTGGGAAAAGAGAGTTCATTTGAGGTTGTATCAATAACCAAAAAGGGATATTCTTTCATTTTGGTAACATCTTTATTGAGATCTAAGTTATATACAATAAACTGTACATTAAAAATTACAATTTAATAGGTGTTGACATACATATATATTCATGAGTTCATCGTTACAATCAAGACAATGAGCATACATGCCACCCAACAAAATTTGCCCATGCTGTATATAATACATTTGTTCTGCCTCTACCTGGACTCAGCTCCACATTCTTTTTGGGGGGGGGGCATCTGGCCAGTGCAGGGATCAAATCCCAGACCTTGATATTAGCAGCACCATGCTTTAACCAACTGAGCTAACTGGCCAACCCCTTAGTTCCACATTCTTAATTCAGGAAGTCCACTGACTCTGCATTTGTCCCTCCTCTGTACATTGACCTGGAAACTTTCTCAATACAGAAAGATGGAACAATTTTAGAGATTTCTTCATTTGTTTTTCATCTCTTAGGGATCACTGTTTTTGTCTGATATCAAGTGTCCTGAAAACTATTGTTTCACATATTTTGTCTGTTTCCTGTTGTTCTTGTTACTTCAGGTCGGGGCTTAAAAACCATTTCTGTTACTTTATCTTTGTCAGAAGACTATGCTTTTAGCTTTAGTTAACTAACTTTTTGTCCCCCAAACAGCTCATTTTTCAAAGAAACACAGGCATGACTCACTCAGGAAATTCCATGAGTTTAGAGGATATGTCCTAGGAGCCAGGGACGAAAGCCAGACAAATTGTTTATTGTTTATTTCACAATATCCATATTAATATGTTTTCCTGTTTGTATATATGAAGTGTCTGGATCAGAAATAGATCAATTATTCCCTTACAGAACACCTTAGTGTTAGTTTACAATGCCCATTTTCCCCTCAACATAAAACATTGTGTGCCAGATAGATGCTGCACGTAAGTGTCTACACTATAGGAGAGGAACACCAAAATTATGAATTTCTAATCTTTATAGGAAATAATACATTTATTTCTTCTCTCCAGAGAGAGGGAGAAAGAAAGCTTAGATTCTAAATAAATCATGCATTTGGAGTATGGTCTCTACCCTATAGTTAAGCATTTGGTTCCAGAGGAGATGAAAAATGCGCTGGTAACTTGCCTTAGTAGACTAGAGCTGCTATAACAAAATAGCAAATACTGGGTGGCTTAAATAAGATGTTTGTTTTTCAAAGTTCTAGAGGGTAGGAAGTACAAGATCAAGGTGCTATCTGATCGGCTTCCTGGTGAGGGCTGTCTTCCTGGCATACAGATGGATGTCTTCTTTCTGTATCCTCACATAACAGAGAAAGAGCTAGCTCACTATCCACTTCTTATAAGGGTGCTAATCTCATCATGAGGAACCCAACCTCATGACCTTATGTAAATCTAATTACCTCCAAAAGTCTCACCTCAAATGCCATCACATTGGGAGTCAACACTTCAACTCACAAGTTTTGGGGGAACACAGCATTTAGCCAAAATCATAATCTTTGGATAGGAGCAGATGGCTTCTCCATTAAAGAAACAAGCAGCTCCAGCTTTACCACCCTTATACTGTGAAAAACACATAGCTTTGGAGGGAAACATAATCTTTGGATAGGAGCAGATGGCTTCTCCATTAAAGAAACAAGCAGCTCCAGCTTTACAACCCTTATACTGTGAAAAACACATAGCTTTGGAGGGAAAAAAAAGGCATTCCTTATCTTTATAGCAAATTGGTTTCCATTGCTAAGAAATCCCTGATCACCGAGAGCCACCGGGCCCACAGGCCCTGGGCCACACGTACCAGAACAGGTAGGTACTCTGCCATGGGGACTCCCGACCCAGGCTAGTCTGTGCCATCCAGAGAGCCCCAAGAGCCACGAGGCCCACAGGCTCTGAGGCAGCCACACCAAATTGGCAGTCCCTGCAGGATACTAGCCAGACACTAGAGTCAAATGAGTGAACCATGAAATCCCCTGCCACAACACTAAACAATAAAGGAAAGATACCAGAAATATGAAAAATCAAGAAAGTATGAGATCACCAAAGGAAAATAATAACTTTCAAGCTCTAGATCCTATAGAACAGGAAGTCCTTGAAATGACTGACAAGGAATATCACCAAATGAAAATAATAACTCTCAAGCACAAGATCCACTAGAACAGGAAGTCTTTGGAATGACAGACAAGGAATATAGAGTAACAATTCTAAGGAAACTAAATGAGATACAAGAAAACTCAGCACAATGAAATGAGAAAAAATATAATGGATCTGAAAGAAGAAATGTACAAAGAAACTAATGCCTTGAAAAAGAGTGAAGCAGAGCTTGCAGAGCTGAATGATTCATTCAATGAAATAAAAAACACAATAGAGAGTTTAACCAGAAGGCTAGAACAAGCAGAAGAGAGTATTTGTGATCTTGAAGATGGGCTGTCCAAAATAACACAGGCAGACAAAAAAAAAAAAATGAAAAAAAAAAAGAATTGAAAAAATTGAAGAAAATCTAAGAGAGATAACATACAACCTTAAACACTCAAATATCCAAATCATGGGTATTCCAGAAAGGGAGGAAAAAAGAAATGGCATTGAAAACATATTCCACAAAATAATGGCAGCATCTTTCCAGGTATAGGGAAAGACACAGATCTTCAAATTCAGGAGGCTCAAAGATCCCCAAACATATTCAATCAAAAAGGTCCTCTCCAAGACATGTAATAGTCAAATTGGCAAAACTCAAAGACAAAGAGGGAATCTTAAAAGTTGCAAGAGAGAAGCATCAAGTCACCTACAAGGGAGCCCCAATCAGACTAACATCAGACTTTTCATCACAAACCCTGAAAGCCAGAAAAGAATGGGATGATATATTCAAAATACTAAAACACAAAAATTGCCAGACAAGAATACTTCACCCAACAAGGCTATCCTTCTCAAATGAAGGACAAATAGTATATTTCTCAGACAAACAGAAACTACAGGAGTTCACTACCACATGACCAGCTTTACAAGAAATTCTCAAGGGAGTACTGGGTTTGGTACCTGAAAAACAACCACTACTGCCATAAACACTCAAGAAAGAACAAAACCAACTAGTAAAATAAAAACACTAAAGATAAAGAGCAAAAAAAGTTTGTATATCACGCCAATAAACCAAGAAACACAGAAGACAAACAGTAAATCAGAAAGAAAGGAACAGAAGATACTTAAGACATCCAAACAAAAATCAATAAGATGCTAGGAGTAAATCAGCACCTTTCAATAACAACTCAATGTAAAAGGATTAAATTCCCAACTCAAAAGACACAGGCTGACTGACTGGATTAAAAAGACACACCCAACCATATGCTGCCTTCAAGAGACTCACTTCATGTTTAAAGAAAACTAACCCATTTACAATAGCCACCAAAAATATAAAATACTTAGGAATAAAGTTAAACAAGGATGTGAAAAATCTCTATGATGAGAACTACAAACCACTGTTGAGAGAAATTAAAGATGACACCAGAAGAAAAATTAGAATGTGGAAACATGGCGGCGGGAAAGGAAGGAGCCGCGTGGGCCCCGCACCGGCAGGATCCCAGAGGCCACCAGCAAGAAGAGGAACTCAGAAAACCTGATCTTGAGGCAGAATCTCTAGTGTCCTTGCTTGCGCTGCAGGGTAGCTGTTACTACACAGGTGGATTGCTCTGAAGGATTGCTGAGACCATGAAGGGGACTCTCAAAATACAAGCA
>NW_007734905.1:85411-85621 GCF_000696425.1 Galeopterus variegatus
AACAAAATACTGGCGGAAAACTTCCCAGGTATAAGAAAAATCACAGATCTTCAGATCCAGGAAGGTCAGTGATCTCCGAACGTATTCAACCCGAAAAAATCTTCTCCAAGACATGTTATAGTCAAACTGGCAAGACTCACAGACAAGGAGAGAATCTTGAGAGCTGCAAGAGAGAAGTGTCAAATCACCTATAAGGGAGCCCCATTCAGG
>NW_007734906.1:0-411 GCF_000696425.1 Galeopterus variegatus
TAATCTATAAAATAGATATAATGTTAATATATAACTCATAGAGTTGGTATAAGGATTAAATATGTTGATTTATATAAAGTGCTTAGAATAATGTCAGTCATGTAGTAAATTACATTAAATTAGCTATTATTATTATTATTTTATTTCTCAAAGGACGATATATGAATGGCCGGCAGATACTAAAAAAAATGCTCAATATCATTCAGCATCCGGGAAATGCAAATCAAAACCACACTGAGATACCATCTCACCCCAGTTAGGATGGCTAATATCCAAAATTCTGTGAATGATCAATGCTGGCGAGGTTGCAGAGAAAAAGGAACTCTCATACATTTTTTGGAGGGACTGCAAAATGGCACAGCATCTATGGAAAATGGTATGGAGGTTCCTCAAACAATTGCGGATAGATCT
>NW_007734906.1:529-1073 GCF_000696425.1 Galeopterus variegatus
AAATTAAAAATAATAAATAAATAACCCCCCCCAAAAAAAATCACCACAATAATCAAGTAAGGCCTATATCATATAATTCTGCTTTTTTTTTCAGAGAAAGAAACAAAATAAGTTTAAATAATTTGTTCATAATGTCACAGGTGATAAATAGTAAATGACTTAAGGGAAGTCTGACTCTAAAGACTGTCTTCTTACCTTTGTAATGAATTTGTTCTTTTATCTGGGGCTTTTTAACATAGCATGGTTTTGCTAATGATCTTTTAGGGCATTTCCAACAATAGTCATATTCATCTTTAAACAGGAAACCAGGCAAACATATATAAAAACAAAAATAAAATGGGTGCAGAAAGAGAAATTGGAGAGGATGGGTGGTGAGAGGAAGGGTAGTCAGCATTATGGTGAGTTAAGAGGATCCCCACTGATTTCCCTTTCCTAAGAAAGTTATAGAAAAGTTCTCTGCTAGTAAAATTAAAGACTATGTGCAAAAAAGAATTAAAATAAGATAAAATCACAGATTTCTACAATAATTTCTTGATCTCTTGAG
>NW_007734906.1:1855-4345 GCF_000696425.1 Galeopterus variegatus
TATATATATATATATATAAAACTTAAAACGCAAAGCTCAAATTATATTATAGACATATGAACAAAGTAATATTTAAGCACAAAATTAACCGAACTTATGCTTGAGGATATCTTAGATGTTTTACAAAGAGTTTTCTGGGTTTTAAAAAAGTATAGAATTTTGTGAATTGTACTTAGTTGAGTTCAAGTCTACAAACAATTACTAAAAATCTACTATTTTATGGATGCTGCAAGAGAAAGGATAGTGTTATCAATTAGTGGTGGAACAAATTATTTCAATGTGACACTTTGACATATCAATATAGAGATATTTAGAAATGGGATTGTGAGGGGTCGTAGGAGAAGAGAGGGGGACAGGGAATTGGAGGTTTATGGAGCAATGTTTGCCAAGTCATGGAGGTATAAATAAGCAACTCCTTCCACCCACACTCCCAAACAGTTAGTATGGTGGGCACCTTGGGTGAGTTTGCAGTGGGTGACTTTACAAAATTTGGATTTATTCTGTGCCAATTAGAGACCATGGATTTTAAGCAGAATAGTGACATAGTTGACTTTGTCTTTCAGGAGTTGATAAATGTTGAGCTCAAAAGAAATCGAGACCAAATACACATAGCAAAGATTTATTGAACAAATATGACAACTGCAACTGTGGAGATACAAAGAGCAGGTCACCCTGAGAAATGGGTCCCAAAGAGGGCCAGCAGAGCTTAACATTTTATAATCACAGGAAGGGGGAAAGGTCACAGGAGAGAAAGAAAAACTGCCCCTCCTAACTATTTCACAAGGTTTGCCATTGGTTGTATATGACATTTAGATCTGGGATTATTACTAGGTTACATTCTACGTGCAGTGATCTGTGGTAAGTATAATAAGAAGTATTCTAGGTTATTTTACAGCTTTCTGGTGCCATTGTAACTGCTTCTAAGTAAAATGGTCTTATGATAATGTTTTTCAGGACAGGTAGATGCGATTACCGATTTCTCCCAGACCTCCTAAGGCACAATAATTTAGCTGACCTGGTCAGAGCAGATTCTTTTGGACATTATAAAGAATTGCATGGAGGTGAAGAGGCTCCTGGCAGGGAGTCAAAACTGATGAACACCTTTATATATTGCCAGGAAGAGGATCTAGAGAGGAGAACCAGAATTTTAAAGATTTTTTGTAATGTAATTGATGAATTCTGGTGAACAGATGAACTTGAGAAATGGAGAAGTTTAAAGAGAAAAAAGTGAAAAATAATTTCAAGTTTGTAGTTTGGGTCTCAGTATATAGATGGATAATATAACTCAGGGGCTGAAGATTTTACAAGGTCTAAAATGCATGCCCTTTTTGGATTTTTTTAAATGTTTGAGATACACTTGTGAGATATGGAGTAGAAATATCCTGTAGGCAAATATAATTCTGCCAATAATTGCAAGATAGAAAACTTATAGAGTCATCAGATACTATTACAAGCTGTAGCAATATTTGCAATCACTCAGGAAAAAACTATGGATCAGAAATAGGAGGTCTCTTCTGTTATTTAAGTCTTGTGATTATATACCGTTAGGAAATCAGCTTAAATTTATTGGAGGATTTGAATTCTCATGATCAATACAAGTCATGATCAATACAAATGTTTTCCTTCCTAGATTATAAGTGTAACAGACTGAACAGAAGTGACTCCATTTTGTTAAATTTCTAAATTAAAAGTTTTTTATTCTTACTCTTGTAATGTGAACCACATAGCTTGCAGCCGGACGTTAGAATACCATGATTTTTGCTCACATGATTGTTAGAACATGACTTTTGCTCAAACTGTATACAGAATAATTATAGACAAAATTATTAATCCATGTGTCCATTCTTTACTAGCTTACAAACTAGATCTTTTGGAGGTTAACAGGAACTGAATCCATGACTTAACTTCATGGAGGATGGTCACCATAAATCAGCTCCCACCTGAGAAGTTCTTTGATGTATATCTGCAATTTTCCTGTATGTCCCTGCTTAGATCATCATGAATCAGTCCCCCAGCACCTGTCCCTATAAAACTCTTTGGAAAGTCTGGGAAAAGTGGAGATGGTCTTTGGTACGTGAGTCCACCATTTCCCCAAGCCACCAGCTTCCTAATTAAAGGCTACCCTTCCTTACACCAACACTTGTCTCTCAATTATTGGCTATTGAGCAGTGAGCAAATGGACCTTTAGGATTTTGGTAAAATAAGATGAGAAAATCATTTTATTTCAGTTTACAAGAAGTGCTTTTACTCAAAACCAAATCAATCAGAAGTGAGAAAAACAAAGCAGCAAAACTGTTTGCCATTTATCGTATTTGCGGAGAGAGAGTTTATTCAGAAGCTAATTATACAGTTGTCACTGGTTGCCATTGTCAGAGAAGTAAAGAATAGATGCTGACTATTATTAACCCAGGGTGAAATATATAAAAGCGCAAATCAAAAATGATGGGAAAAGAAAGTAGTTCATAGAGGAAACTTAAAAGGTTAACTCCC
>NW_007734906.1:4868-5626 GCF_000696425.1 Galeopterus variegatus
AGACTCCTACAACTGGCTTAGATAATGACCCTTTAGCTTGAATTTAGCTATGCACCATTGAACATTTACTTGTTTTTTCTTGGAGTTTAATTTAATCTTTCTGGTTTAGTTCAAAAGGACAAATTGTTTTCCATGTGGTGTTTGGGTAGGAGAATCTGTTTGATTATGCCCTTGCTCACTCCCATTTCCTCTGTCACTGCTGCTCTCACTCCTCTCTCTCTTGCATCACTCTAAGGCAATGACATCAAGCCTAACGATTTCCACAGAGTCACCCCTCTTCTACCATCAAAAGTGCATGTGCACACTTAGCCACTGCTCTCTCCCATGCGCTGCAACACTAGGCACACGTTGCTATTGCAGTACTCGCCACATTTGGGGACTCCTTTGGGACACTAACCATCTAGGTAAACATACATCCTTCCTGCTTAATATCTGCTACTGTCCTTAACACTCACACAGTTAAAATAGTTGTCCCTGGGTATCCACATGAGATTGGTTCCAGAACCCCACAGATACCAAAATCCTAGATGCTCATGTTCCTTACATAAAATGGTGTAGTATTTGCATATAACCTATGCACATTCTCCCATGTACTTTAAATCATCTCTAAATTACTTATGATACCTAATATAATGTAAATGCTGTGTAAATAGTTAAATTGTACTTTTAAAAGTTGTATTATTTTTATTGTGATATTGTTATTTTTTATTGTTTTTCCCCTGAATATTTTCCATTTATGGTGGGTTAAGTTTGCAGAG
>NW_007734906.1:5798-19279 GCF_000696425.1 Galeopterus variegatus
ATTTGTTCTTCCACCACCACCATCACCATTACTAACAAATAACAAAAACAAAACACATTGTACTTCTTGGTGAGGATGTCCTTTAGGCAATTTGCCTGAAATATCATAAATACTTGTTTTACTTCATCTCAGGAAATGTTTTCTTACAATTAGTTCTTATGTTATTGCTCTCTATTTGTTCTTCTCTTCATTAGAAGCATATGCTCCTGTTAGTAGTGGTTCTTAGTTCTTGCCTCTCCATGTGTACCAACTGTTTGCTGTTGGCGTAGTTCCTCTGATTTATAATCTGTGGAGAGTTCTGGGTTTGTCCTCCACATCTAGATTTCATTTTAGAGACCAACTTTTATTTGCTGTCCACAATATACTTCACAACTTTGCTATTGTGTTTTACTTTCTTGAAAATGCTTGGTTATCTTGTGAGTGTCACTTCTTGTCTCATTCTGGGCTACTTTTACCTCCTTACTTCTGTTCATCTATACCTCTCTTGTTCTCTACTCAAGCCTTTCTCCTCTTTATTTATTGAGGTCCTCCTATTGGCATTTTACATTCTATTAAGAATATTTAATCTGTTTTATTGTAAATAAAGCAGTAGATATTTTTTATTGTTATAAACTACTTCTCAGTCTTGAAAATAAAACTTCATTTCACCCCACCCAACCTGCCTGGGTTGGTGGCAGCAGACCAAGTATTCCTCATGTACTTGATATTTCTTCGTGCTATCTGGCAAAAAGGGCTAACTTCATTTCTAGAATCCAAGTTCAGGTTCTTGTCCATTTCCTGGTTTCTGGAAACTATTACCATACTGTAGACTTGCTTTTCATTCCTCGCTTTTTTCCCTCTTCATTGCATATTACATTTATCTCGTTAAATTTTCTGATCCACCATTTTAAACTACTTTTAATTGTTCAGTTGATCCAGCACTGTAGAGCTAGGGCTAGGGCCTGGAGCTCACAAACCCATCAAGCCCATTCACAAATCCTTCATACGCAGGTCTATGAGCTAGGTCCTTGGTTGAAGTAGGAACAGTCTTTATTCAGCACACACACGTCTAAGAGCTAAACAGTCCAAAGGAGAAACTCAGAAACTCAACTGCTACCAGCAAAGTCCAAAGAAAAACTGAGCAGCTGTCAGGAGAATAAACATGCTCTATTTTTGGACACTAGCTCTGCCTGCCAGCTTCTGCTTCACAAACTCAAAAACACAAATCTAGGCCGGCCCGGTGGCGCACTGCGCTAGTGCGCTGCTTGGGAAGCGCGGAGGCGCTCCCGCCGAGGGTTCGGATCCCACATACAGACCGGTTCCCGTTCACTGGCTGAGCGAGGTGCAGGGGCAGCACCAAGGGTTGCGATCCCGTTGCCGGACACAGAAAAAGACAAAAAAAAATAAATAAATAACACAAATCTAAAAAGATATGTTGGTGCACATGCACACTGACTCCACCCACACACAACTTGTTTACAGGAAATGTGCTGCTGGACCTCCAACCAGACCTGAGCCAAGGGAACCTGACTAAATTATCATATTTTCCCCACAAACACTCTCCTATATTCATATTATTTTATCTATCTGAAATTGTCATCTTTCCCTCTTTATCCTGAAAACTCTTGACTCCTTCACTGACATCACTTTTTTTTTTTTAATGCTAACTTTATTTCCCAGAAGGTATGTGCCATCTTTGTCTATTTTCTTATTTATTATCCATTTGTGTTTTCTGATGTAGTTTTAGTAACCATGTGACATTTGGCAAGTTATTTCACTGTGCACTTAACATCTTTAGGCCTTACATTCTCTCCATGTAAATTTAGGATTTTAACAGTAGTTCCCATGAATTTGCTTTTAAAAACAAATGAACAGATCATTGAAAGCTACTTATATATAGCCCCTGACATATACTTACATATAGTCCCTGACATATAACATGAGTTCAGCATGAGTGGAGCTATTTATTATCATTCCTGTGAGTTGTTGACTTTCAGTGAATGTAGAATGAGAGGCCAAATACTTCAGCAAACTGGCTACTGGAACAAAAACAATTACTTTCATGGGGCAAAGCCTCACTCTTCTGAGCTTAGATGCAGGTAACTGAGTGGGAGAGACAAATATTCTTACTATTAAACAGCTGACCTTGTTTAAATGAGTAAAAATTTAAAAATACCAATGTACAGGTAGTTTGTCTAAATTCATCTATAAATAAATGTCATAGTTAATAGGAAATCTCCATCAATTAAAGTTGGGATTAATAATTTGTCTTCTTTAATCTTTTTTTGTATATGTTTTTATTTAAAAAAAAAAATAGAATTAGGAGATAGGTTGAATGAGAAATTTCACTGCTGATTTCAGTCTGTGGAACCTGACATTTGTACTTAGCCATCTCGCATCATCTCCTATTAGGGTTATTATACCATTCTTCTCTCTCTGCATTACTGTTCCTTTCTTAGTGCTTGAATTTACCTCAGTTATTTTAGGTAACCTTTCCCTATTTTTCTTTCTCTTTAGACTTTGAGATTCACTTGTAGAGGCTGTGTCAAGCTTATTTCCTTATTTGCACAGTATAGTAAAACAGGTCTACAAATATGGACACATGCAGGCATGCCACTCATGTATGGATAAAAGTAGGTGAAGTATTTAAATAGATGTTTCCTGTTACCAGTAGGCAGTAAACAGGAGAACTCAGAGATGATTGGCTTTTAAGGGAAGAGAAGAAATCATTCTTATTTTCTATAAATTTTAATTGACACATTGTAGTTATACAAACTTATGTGGTGCAATCTGATGTTTCTATACATATACATGTTGTATGATAACAAGGCCAGGGTAGTCAATGTATCAATCACCTCATGCATTTATCATTTTTTGTAGTGAAAATATTCAAAAGCCTAGCTTCTAGTTATACTGTAATATATAAAACTTAACTGTTAACCATAGTCACCCTATGGCACAATAGAACATGAGAACTTATTCCTCCTATATAATTGAATTTTGTATCCATTGGCCAACCTCTCCCTGTTTTTCCTCCCCCCTTCCCTTCCCTAGTCCCTGGTAACCACTTCTCTCCTCTTTGCCTCTAGAATATCAACTTTTTTGTTGTTTGTTTATTTCTACAAATGAGTGAGATGATATGGTATTTATCTTTCTGTGCCTGGCTTACTTCATTTAACATAATGTTGGACACTTAGGTTGATTCCATATCCTGATTATTGTAAATTGTGCTGCAATAAACATGGGAGTTCAGATATCTCTTTGACATACTGACTTCATTTCCTTTGGGTATATACTCAGTAATGGGATTGTTGGATCAAAAGGTAGTCCTATTTTTAATTTTTTGAGGAACCTCCATACTCTTTTCCATAATGACTATACTAGTTTTTACTCCCACCAACAGTGTGTGTTGCCTATTCTCCAAATCCTCAATAATACTTGTTTTCTTTTGTCTTTTTGATAATAGCCATTCTAACTAGAGTGAGGTTGTATCTTCTTGTTCTGATTTGCATTTCCCTGATGATTAGTGATGTTGAGAATATTTTCATATACCTATTGCTATTTGTAGGTATTCTTTTGAGATACATCTATTTAGATCCTTTGCCTATTTCTTAATATGCTATTTGTCTTTTTGCTGTTAAGTTCCTTATATATTCTCGATACTAACCTCTTGTCACATGTAAAGTTTGTGAATATTTTCTCCCATTCTGTAGGTTGTCTCTTCCCTCTGTTAACAGTTTCCTTCAAAGTGCAAAAGCTTTTTAGCTTGATGTAATCTCACTTGTCTCTTTTTGCTTTTATTGCTTGTGCTTTTGAGGTCTTATTTAAAAATCCTTTGCCCAGCCCTATGTCGAAAATTGTTTCCCCCATGTTTTCTTCTAAAGTTTCATAGTTTTGGGTTTTTCATTTAAATATTTAATTCATTTTGAGTTGATTTTTATATATGGTGAGAGGTAGGGGTCTAGTGTCATTCTTCTGCATGCGGATATCCAGTTTTCCCAGCACCATTTATTAACAAGATCATTTTTCTCCTATATGTATTCTTGACAACTTTGTCAAAGATCAGTTTACTGTAGGCACATGAATTGATTTTCATGCTTCCTGTTTTGTTCCACTAGTCTATGTGTCTGATTTTATGACAGTACCATGAAGCTTTGGTTACTATAGCTTTGTAGTATAATTTAAAGTCATGTAGTATGACATCCCAGTTTTTTCATTTTTCTCAGGATTGCTTTGGCTATTTGGGGTCTTTTTTTGTGCCATATGAATTTTAAGATTCTTTTTTTCTATTTCTGTGAAGCATGTCAATGGTATTTTGATAGGAATTGCACTAATCTGTAGAGCATTTTAGGTAGAATGGCCATTTTAATAATATTAATTCTTCCAATCCATGAACATGGTATGTTGTTGGTTCCTCGCCACCAGGGACCAACAACACAGGGCGGGAAGGGACCCCGGAGAAGCCGGCGGTAACCTCTTGTGGGGCTGAGTGGGATGATGAGTGTCGCAGGCCCGATCCCCTCTGCGCTTCGGCCCCGGGGACAAAGAAAGAACACCGAGCCAGGAGAGCGGTCAAAGCCGGAACTCTGTTTATTACAGCAAGCAGGGGTTTTTATAAGGTACCAGGGGCGGGGGAGCTCTTATCCAATAGGGAATTGACACACCGCTACCCGGGAGGAGGGGTGAGGACAGGGCAGGCGGGAAAAAAGTGCAGAGTCACCGTACCCCGGAAGTTAGTTCTTTTAAGTTTTGAGTTCTCCGCTTAGGTTTCAGTTTCCCAGAATCAGCCCGAAGCAAGTTTAAAATGGCTGAGGTACTTTCCCAAAATAGCTGGCGGCCCGGGCGTAGCCCAACAGTATGTCTTCCATTTATTTCTGTAATCTTCAATTTATTTCTTCAAAGTTTTATAGTTTTCATTGTTGATGTCCTTCACCTACTTGGTTAAGTTTATTCCTAAGTGTCTTATTATTTTTTGTAGTTATTAGAAAAGAAATTGTTTTCTTGATTTCTTTTTCAAATAGTTAACTATTAGTATATAGAAAAACTAGTGACTTTTTTATGTTGATTTTGTATCTTGTAACTTTATTGAATTCACTTATTAGTTCTGACAGTTTCTTGGTGGAGTCTTTAGGGTTTTCTATATATGAGATTATGCTATTTGCAGACAGGTACAGTTTGACTTCCTCCCTTCCAATTGGAATGCATTTTATTTCTTCTCTTGTCTAATTGGTCTGGCTAGGACTTCAAGAACTATGATGAATAAAAATAGTGAAAGTGGGCATCCTTGTCTTATTCCTTATCTAAGAGGAAAAGCCTTATGCTTTTCCCCACTTAGTATGATGTTAGTGTTGGGTTTGTCATATATGGCCTTTATTTTATCTGAGGTAACTATGTTCTATAACTAGCTCATTAAGAGTTTGATCATGAAGGAATGCTGAATTTTATCAAAAGTTTTTTTCTGCATTGATTGAAATGGTTTTTATCTTTCTTTCTGTTAATGTGGTATATTACGTTTATTGATTTGTGTCTGTTAAGCTATCTTTCCATCCCTGATATAAATTGTACTTGATCATAGTAAATGATCTGATTAATGTGCTGTTGGATTATGTTTGCTAATATTTGTTGAGAATTTTCACATCTGTGTTTATCAGGGATATTGGCCTATAATTTTCTTTATTTGTTATGTCCTTGTCTAGTTTGGAATCAGAGTAATGTTGGCCTCATAAAATGAGTTGGGAAGTAGTCTCTCCTCTTCAATTTTCTGGAATAATCTGAAGAGAATTGGTATTTTTTCTTCTTCAAATGTTTGGTAGAATTCAGCAGTGAAGCTATCAAGCCCTGGGCTTTTCTTTAATGGATGATTTTGTATTACAGATTCAATTTCTTCACTTAGTATCAGTCTGTTCAGCTTTTCTATTTCTTCTTAATTTAATCTTGGTAGAGTGTATCTGTCCAGTTATTTATCCATTTTTTCTATGTTATCAAATTTGTTGGCATGTAGTTGTTCATAATGGTCTCTTATGAACCTTTTTATTTCTGTGGCATCAGTTTTTTTTATTTCTGATTTTATTTATTTGAGTCTTCTCTCTTTTTGTCTTTCCTTTTTCATTTTCATATTATTTATTTGAATCTTCTCTCATTTTTTATTGGTTAGTCTGGCTAAAGGTTTATCAATTTTGCTTATCTTTTCAAAAAACCAACTCTTGGGCCGGCCCGGTGGCGCACAGGATAAGTGCGCCACTTGGGAAGCGCAGCAGCGCTCCCGCCCGAGGGTTCGGATCCCACATACAGACCGGTTCCCGCTCACTGGCTGAGCGAGGCGCGGGAGCAACACCGAGGGTTGCGATCCCGTTGCCAGTCCCCAGTCCGGTACGGGGGCAACACTGAGGGTGCAACACTGAGGGTTGCGATCCGTTGCCGGACACGGAAAAAGACAAAAGACAAAAAAAAAAGAAAAAAAAAAAAACCAACTCTTCATTTTATCAATCTTTCCAATTATTTTTTGTGGGGGGGGTCTATTTCATTTATTCCTGCTATGAGCTTAATTATTTCTTGCCAGCCTATTTTAGGTTTGACTGGCTGTTGTTTTTCTAGTTTCTTTAGACACAGTATTAGGTTGTTTATTAAAACTCTTTCTTCTTTTTTCATGTAAGCATTATTACCATAAATTTTTCTCTTATAATTGATTTTGCCATGTCCCATAGGTTTTGGTATGATGTGCCTGCATTCTTGTTTGTTTTAAGGAATTTTTTTATTTCCCTTTTAATTTCTTCATTAATCCATTCATTGTTTAGGAACATGTTGTTTAACTTCCATGTATTTGTAAACTTTCCAACATTTTTCTTGTTGATTCCTAGCTTTATAACATTGTGGACAGGAAAGATACTTGATATGATCTCTATCTCTTTAAATTTTCTGTGCATGTGTTTTGTGACCTAATATATGATCTATCCTGGAGAACGTTCCATGTGTAGCTGAGAAAAATGTGTATTCTGCACCTGTTGGATGGAATGTTTTGTAAATGTCTGTAAAGTTCATTTGGTGTGTGTTGCAGTTTGTCATGTTTCTTTGTTTATTTTCTGTCTAGATGATCTTTCCATTGTAGAAAGTGGGGTGTTAAAGTCCCCTACTATTATTGAATTGCTATTTAGCTCTCCTTTTTGGTCTGATAATGTTTGCTTTATGTATCTAGGTGCTCCAGTTTTGGGTACATATATATTAACAATTGTTATGTCCTCTTGTTGAATTGGTTCCTTTATCATTACATAATGACCTTCTCTGTCTCTTTTACAATTTGTGATTTAAAATCTATTTTATTTGATATAAGTATGACTACTCCCACTCAATTTAGTTTCTATTTGCATGAATATCACTTTTTTACTTTTTAATTTAGTTCTTTATTTTTTGAACAACATGCTTCTGAAACAAAAATAAAATTAATTAATCTCACATTCATTTGTTCAACGGATATTCATTGTATACCTACTACATGCCAAGTACTTTTCAAATGTTAGGTATACTTCAAAGTCCATGATCTCAGAGAATGAATAAGACTAGTAAGTATGTAAAGAGAAAAAAAATTATTATGTATGATAAAAAGTAGAGTAATATAGCAGTGTTTTCTTTACTTTACAGAAGAACTTCCTTAGAAAGAGACAGTTGAGCTGTCATCTACTCATCAGATATTCTGCTTGGAAAAAATCATATTTTATGTATAGAAAGCAAGTATATGGGAGCATAAAATACATATCAGTCACTCTGGAGTTACAGAATTACAAGTAATGTTGTCTCTTTCCTCCAGGAACTTGCAATATAGTAACAGAGACCTGGCATGTTCACACAGGTCTAATATAAGAATCTTTGCTTAAGTAAAGTTACTCTATTTAGATTTTACTTACTATTTTCCAGTCCTATTCTGATAACCCTGGACCTTGTTTTTATCAGCACCACCAACTGAGTGAACTGGCCAACCGTATTCTTTAAAAAAAAAAAATCTTTGCACACACACACTTATGGAGTCTTATATCACTTAACGTTTGGGGTATACTCTGGAAAATGTGGTTAGATGATTTCATCATTAGGCCAGCATCATAGAATATACTTACACAAACCTAGATGATGTAGACCACTACACACCTAGGCTATATAATATAATCTATTGCTGCTAGACTACAGATGTGTACAGCATGTTACTGCACTGAATAGTACAACTGTACTATAGGCAACTGTAACACAGTGGTAAGTTATAACACACCGCTTAAACATGAATGGAGCTTGCAGAACTGGAAGTGGCTCTGCGAGAGTCAGTGAGTAAGTGGTGAGTGAATGTAAAGGCCTAGGACATTACTGTACACTACCATAGAATTTATAGCCACTGTACAGGAAGACTACATTAAATTTACATATAAAAAAAATTCTTCAATAATAAATTAACCTTGGCTTGCTGGAACTATTTTACTATATATACTTTTTAATTTTTTTTAACTTTTTGATATTTCTATAATGACACTTAGCTTAAAACAAATCATTGTACAGCTGTACAAAAATATTTTCTTTGCATCTTTATTCTATAACCATTTTTCTATCTTAAACAGTTTTATATTTTTCATTTAAGTCTGAGATTCATTTTGTGTTAATTTTTGCATAAGGTGTTAAATTAAGTTCAAAATTTTGTTCAGATGGGTGGGAGAAGGGAGGGAAAACAGAAGGAGGCTGGCTAATGGATACAAAATCACAATTAGATAGGAAGAATAAGTTCTTGTATTCTGTTGCACAAGAGAGTGACTATGATTAACAGTTAAGTTTTGTATTTTACAGAATACTAGAGGAGAGGCTTTTGAATATTTTCACTAAAAAGAAATGGTAAATGCATAAGGTGGCTGATACATTAACTACCCTGACCTGATTATTATACAACATACATAAGTATCAAAATATCAGATTGTACATATAAGTATGTACAGTTACAATGTTTAAGTTAAAATTTAAAAAATAAATGCAAATTTTGTTCTTTTTCTTTTCTTTTTTTGCCTATGGGTGTCTAATTGCCGCAACACCATGTGTTTAAAAGGCTATGCTTCCTGCATTAAATAGCCTGTGCCTAAGAAAGAATTACTTGAGCATATTTGTGGAAGTCTAGTGCTGGGTTTTCTATTCTGTCCCATTGATCTATGGTCTATTTCTCCACCAATACCACACTGTTATGATTAGTATGGATGTACAGTAAACCTTAATATTGAGTAAAGAGATTCCTCTCAAAGTATGCTTTTTGAAAAAAATTGTTTTATAGGTTTTAGGGCCTGTGCCTTTACATGTAAATTTAGAATGACCTTGTCCGAGTGTCAAAAACAAAATAAAACAAAAACCTAAAAAACAAAAAAAAAAAACTTGTTGGGATTTTGGTGGGCATTTCATTGAACCTATGAAGAAATTTGGAGGGAAATTACATCTTTACTATATTGGATTTTCCTATGAACACGATATGTCTTTAAATTTATCAATAATTTCTTTTTTATGAGCATTTTGTAATTTTTAGTATATAGATACTATACAAGTTTTGTGAAGCTTGTGTCTAAACATTTCATTTTCTTAGAGAAATTGTAAATGTTATTGTGTTTTTAATTTCGTTTCCAATTTTTCACTATTACTGCATTGATACGTGATTTGTGTCTGGGGGGTCGTGTATGTTTGTGCATGCACACATACTATTCTTATACGTTGTGATTTGCTTAACTCTCTTATTAGTTTTAAAAAGGATTTTATTGTGTAGATTCCTTGGGATTTTCCACATGGGTAATAGTGTCATCCTAGATAAGGACAGTTTTTTCCTTCCTTTTCAGTCCGTGGTTTTTTTTTTTTTGTTTTTTGTTTTTCCCTTTACTCACTACTGTGGATAGAACTCCCAGTTCTATGTTTAATAAGAGTGGCAGAGATGACGTTTTTTGCCATATTCACCATTTTAGAGTAAGCACACTAAATATTTCATTGATAATGGCTCTAGGTTTCTTCTACATATATTTGTCAAGTTGACATAGCTTCTCTCTACTCATAACTTGCTGAGAGTTTTTAAAAATTATTATTATGAATAGATGTTAGCTCTCATCAAATGATTTTTCTGATGCCATCATATGATTTGCCTTCTAACCCTGTTGTTATGTTGGTTTACATTATCAGTTTTTGAATGTGGAATCAGCCTTGCATACCTGAAGTAATTCCCACTCAGTCAGGTGTGTAATACCTTTTAAACATCGTTATCTTCACTTTGCTGATATTTTGTTGAAGATTTTTATGCCAAAGTTCATGAGAAATATTGTATATGTTTTTTTTTATCATTTTTTACTGTCTGATTTTGAGATCATGGTAATAGTATCCTCATAACATGAATTGAGAAGTGTTCTCTTTTCTGCTTTACAAAAAAGGTTATATCAAATTGGTGCTAATTCTTTTTTTAGTATTTAATAGAATTCTTCAGTGAAACCATCTGGGCCTGCAGATATCTTTTCTGTGAGCTTTTAAATTATGAATTAATTTTTTAAATTGTTTAACACTCTACAGATTATTTCGTCTTGATTGAGTTTCTATAGTTTGTTTTCTGAGTAGTCTATTTTTCTATGTTGAAAGTAGGAACATACAAAGGGACTTCAAAAAGTTTGTGAAAAGTAGAATTGAAAGATAATACAAACTTTCCATGAACTTTTTTTTTTTTTTCCTTTTTGTCTTTTTTCGTGTCCGGCAACGGATCGCAACCCTCAGTGTCGCGCCCATACCGGACCGGGACCGGCAACGGGATCGCAACCCTCGGTGCTGCGCCCACACCTCGCTCAGCCAGTGAGCGGGAACTGGTCTGTATGTGGGATCCGAACCCTCGGCGGGAGCGCCACTGCGCTCCCAAGCAGCGCACTGTAGCAGTGCACCACCGGGCTGGCCCTTTCCATGAACTTTTTAAAGAACCCTCATAAAGTTGTTTGTATAGTTACTCATATGACCTTTATAATGGCTGTAGAATTTGTAGTGATAGCCCTGTTTATTCCTAATATTGGTGATTTGTGACTTCTTATTTTTTATCTTTGTCGGACTATCTTTTTGATCTTTGATCTTTTTAATCTTATAGACTTGTCCTTTTGATCTTTGTAAGACATCAATTGCATTAATTTTTTAGAGAACCAGCTTTGTGTCATTGATTTTGTTGATTGGTTTCCTGTTTTCAATTTTTTTAATATGTATGTTTCTAGTCTTACCTTAATTATTTTCTTTGTCCTTTCTTTTGAAGAAAATAAACACCAAATAAAATAGTTCTTCTGTTTGTTAGTTACTCGAGGTAGGAACCTAGATGACTGACTTGAAACCTTTCCATTTTTAAATATGAGTATTTAGTTATAAATTTTTCAATCTCAGCATTGATTTAGCTCCATCCCACATATTTTGATATGCAGTATATTTATTTTCATTTCATGTGTTTTTGAAGTTAACATTCAGTTTCTTTTTAGCCCATAGATTATTTAGAAATACAAGACTATTTCTATTTGTTTTAATCCGCGCTCAGCCAGTGAGCACTGTGAGCGCACCGGTCATCCCTATATAGGATCCTAACCCGCGGCGGGAGTGCTGCTGCGCTCCCAGCGCCGCACTCTCCCGAGTGTGCTACGGGCTCGGCCCAAAATATGTATTCTAATGTTCTTGAGTATAATGTTCTATAAATATGACTTGTACCTTTCTAATTTATTACACTGTTCAGACTTTCTAGGTATGTAATAATTTTCTATCTAAATTTTTATTAATTGTTGAGAGGGAGAAGTTGAAGTCACGGACTATAATTGTGGATTTATTTATTTTTCTTTTCAGCTCTACCAGTTTTGCTTTGTGTATTTTGAGGCTCTGTTGTTTTGTGCATGCATATTTAGGATCCTTATGCCTTCCTAGTGGATCTTTTTATTATTATGTAATGGCCCTCTTTGTGTCTAATATTTTTGTTTATTCTGATGTGTATTTATCTGATACTTATATAGCCATTCCCGCTTCATTTTTCAATTAATGTTTGCATGGTATATCCTCTTCTATCCTTTTACTTTCAAATTGCCTATGTTGTTAAATTTGAAATGAATTTTTTATAAACAGTACAGAGTTGGGCTATAATTTTTTTTCACCAGTGTCTGGTTTTAATTGGTATTTTTATACTATTTACATTTAAGGTGATTATTGAAATGTTATGGTTTAAGACTACTACTTTATTATGTTTTCTATTTATTTTCTCTGCATACTTTTCCTCTGTTTCTCTTTTCTTATCTTTAGAATAAAGTGCTGTTTGTCTTAGTTAGTTTTGCATTGCTATAGCAGAGCACCATAGACTGGTAAATTTGTAAACAATAGAAATTTATTTTGCTCATCATGCTGGAGGCTGGGAAATACAGGAGCATGCCACTCCATCTGGCTAGAGCCTTCATGCTACATTACTACATACTACATCTGCTTATGGCAGATGATAGAAGGGCAATAGAGGAGGTAAGAAAGAGAAGAAGGGGGCTGAACTCATCTTTTCTGTCAGGAACCAAATCCACAATAAACTAAACCACTCCTGCAATAAAGGCATTAACCTATTCATGAAGGCAAAGCCCTCATGACCTAATCACCTACTAAAAGTCCCACCTCTAAACACTGATGCATTGGTATTAAGTTTTCAACACATAAACTTTGGAAGACACATTAAACCATATTGCTTTTTAACATTTAATTATGACTCACTATTGCACATATTTTGACATACTTTTTAATAGTATAAAATTGCCTTGAGTTCCTAGAATGTCCTGTGTCATTATCCAATTTAGCATATCTTATTCTCTTTGCCCAGAATTTGCTTCCCCAAATGTTCCTCTTGGCCACATTCTTCTTGTTCCTTTAGATTTAGCTTTCTCCTTTTTTTCTTTTTTTTCCTTTTTGTCTTTTTTCGTGACCGGTAATGAGATCGCAACCCTCGGTGTCGTGCGCACACCGTGCCCAACCAGTGAGCAGACCGGTCTCTGTATGGGATCCGAACCTTCGGCGGGAGCACCACCGCACTCTACCGAGTGCACCACCAGGCCGGCCCCTTTTTTTTTTTCTTTTTTTCCATAAAAGTCCTGCTCCAGCCCATTCTCTCCAACTCCACAACCTACCCCCAACCCTACACTGCCTTTATGTGTTCCTCAATTTTGGTACTTTTTGTTATATCTTATAATTAATGTTTAATTTATTCATCTCCCCCACCAAATTTTGATCATTTCAAGGTCTGGGCTTACATCATACTTTTTTCTCTAATCCTGTCACTTAGGACAATACCTTATATGTAGAATTCACTTGTCAAATTTTTATTATATGAACACATTAAAATACCTCACATATAATTCCTCTTAGTAAAAATATGTAAACAAAGGTTACTTTAATTATTAATTTTGAACTGCTTTATTTAGAGAATAAAGTTGTTAATCAACAAGCAGTAAAGGATTTCTAACTATGTGTCCAGTAGTAAA
>NW_007734906.1:20886-22383 GCF_000696425.1 Galeopterus variegatus
AAAAAAAAAAATCAAGATTCCTGTAGGCTTCTCAAAGTTCAAGCCTAGAGAGAAAAAGATGTTATCTCAGTGAGGCTGTGGCTCAGAATCATTAAGAAGACTAATGGCAAGATCCCAGAGCTAAGTTTACAATTCTCTTCATATATCGCCAAGGCACCTTCTCTCATAGTAAACACTTTATCTGCTTTCATCTTGCTTCCAAATCACCAAAATGGAGGCAGAAGTCCAAGAAGGATTGGATGATTATAGTTTACAAGGTGCTCCAAAGTGCTTGCTTGAATGTTCAGTTCATCTTACATGTGATGCTTGTTTATCCATTTGTAAGTTATTCCAAACCTTGCTATATAAAACTAGGGTATTTTGACAAACTGGACCTCCACAGCAGCATGTTTATTGTAATATTTAATGCTTTGCAGTTTAGAATTGTGATGGTCCATAGAAGGCAGCATTTTTGCAGGCTATTTGGCAGAGGTTATAAAAAAATGTAATATTTATAAAGCCTCTGAAGTAGGCTAAATGATTTTCAATGGAACAATCCTTTTTTTAAAAAAATNGAGAATAAAGTTGTTAATCAACAAGCAGTAAAGGATTTCTAACTATGTGTCCAGTAGTAAATTGGGTACAGTTGGAAATACATAATACCACCTTCCTATTGTCAGGGTACAGTAGTCTGCTTGATCAGGCATGCTGATACTCTAAAAGAGTATAGACCATTGAAAAACTAACTGGGATTCAGTGGAAAGGTGAGTTAATGAGCTTTTGTACTAATCAAGAAAATAAAAGTAGAAAGTGTGAGTTTGAAAAGAATACTTTCCAAATTGTACTTTACAATTTATTACTGGGTTTACAAATCTATTTCCAAACTACTTTATTTATAATTAGGACCAACAGTAAAACAGAAGAGGTTAGCAAGAAAAGAGAAGTTTTACTATGCAAACTTGGTAAACTCAAACTTTGGTGCCTGATTTTTTTTCTTCTTTACAAAAAGGGACTATTAGATAAAATTACATCTATCTGTGAAGGTTATGAATGACTTAAAAAACAAAAATCTGTGTGTTATAAAAATTAGGGACTTTTGAAATATAAGCAGAAATGTTGTCAATCTGCTTATAACACTGAGCAAGATTTTTCCAATTATGGAAAACACTATATTCCAACATTTTTCATTCAAAATATTTTTTATAGACAAGCATATCTGAACAGTGCCCTCCTCAGAACCCATAAACACTTCTGAAATATTCTCATATTAATGAGTTTTAATGATGCATTTGAATAATACTTAGATGACTACAGAACTACTTAGAGAAGAAACACACCTCTCTCACACACTAATTAGAGTTCTTGAATGACATTGAAAGAGGAAGCTGGTTAAATCATTTTCCCAACACTAAATTTAATTGACATAGATATAATGCCAGTGATAATGTTATGCAATTGCAAGATCAGGAATTTAATACATCTGTCAGTAAGCAGGGATTTTCTTTCTCTGACAGTTTC
>NW_007734906.1:23648-29508 GCF_000696425.1 Galeopterus variegatus
ATATACAAATAATGTTTAAAAACAATATATTTCATTTCTCCATAACTCCCCAAAGGGTTGATAACTGGTATAACTGGCATTAACTAAAATTTTAATTTGAAGGCAGTACTTAACAGTAACGATGGAGAATACAGTGTCATATAATCATGAAATATGATTTGATCCTGTTTCTTGTTCTCGTTCTTTTTTGTGTTTTGTTTTTTAACCCCATGGAAGAAAGGAGAATGGTTTGAAAGTAGCAATGAGCACAAAGAGGACATTGACACCACCTCCAGATCCAGTGGGATGAGATCTATTGTAATAAGTGGGGTTAACCAGGACCCTTAGAGGAGGCTCAGATTTCCATTAGAGAGAAAAGATGAAGGAAATATCTAGAGTACATAATAAAGGCATGAGGTATTTAGCTGACCTGACGTACTTAGTTGATAATGAAACACAAATTTCAGGTGACATATAGAAGTGGTTTTAGTATTTGAGGAAGGATTAAAAAGGAGACAGAATAGTGAATGCACAAAAATATATAAGAATTAGTGTAAAGGATATAAGATGTTACTGGAAGTATGAGAGTTTTCTTGGAATTAAAATAATGGCATAACATGTATAATAAGATTTTATCCTGATGAGTTCACGGCATATTGTAGTGTTTGGGTCAAGGTGTGGGGAAGAGATGGATGTCTAGAGATCTCTCTCTTCTGCAATGATTGTGTAAATAACCAGCTGTCAAGGATTGGTGTTACCCCTANCAGTAAACAATCAGTGCAAAATATTTGAGGGGGATGTGACTTATGTATTTGAGGAACAATACAAAGTCATTATGGCAGGAGCTGTACAAGCAAGATAGGGAGAAATGAGGTCAGAGAGCTAATAGGGTTCACATGATTGAAAGCATTAAAGGCTATTTGAAGGACTTTCCATTTCATTCTGAATAAAAAGTGAGATAATTNGTAGACTTCTGTAGAAGCTGGGTGTTACAGCAATCACAGGAACCCTCTTCATTGTAATTAAGCTGTCCTGTAGGTGTGTGTATCTGTGCATATGTGAAAATGCCTACAGACATGCACTTTTTCTTTCTGTTTTGTTAAATTATGGAAGTGATATATTGAAAGCCTCTTCCCCTACCTCCCTCCTGGGATTTCTCAACTATTATTTCCTGTCTTTTCTTCCAGGTGCCTTTTTTTAAAAAAAATTTTAACTCCGTTGAGCATACTGCTGTGAAGAATTTTATTGCAACTACTGAGCTGTAGAGTCCGGAGGACCTGTACCCCATGAATATTTAGAATTAAGACCCAGAGAAACCATTATCTTTTTTACACTCCCTTGAAATCCTACCTTTATAAGATTTTTCATGTTAAAATGTTTCTATGTATTCAGTCTTTAAGAGGAATAATTTTACATCCCTTGTTTTGTCCTCCATTGATGTGACTGTATCTAATGCTTGTATGTCTTGGTAAATTTTCTGTGCATGTGAAGGTTAAATTTTGGCTTGGACTATTTTTTTATGTGTGGTTTTATGGAACATTTGTACACACTCACAAATCTTTCAGAGGTAAAGTTTTTTGTTTTGCTTTGTTTTTGTTTCCTAGCTATCAGGAATTTTTCCTGTCTTCGGAGAAAAAGTTTACTTTGGACTTTATTCTTGCTTCTGGGATGTCAAACTAGGAATCATTCTGTTGGCAACCACTTTATTCTTTGAACAAACATGGAAAAACTGTGCCTATATTTCTGCCAGAAAATATATTTTTTTCTTGATATAGCATGACTTATTCATTAATTCATAAATTACATACTGAGTTTCTGCTGTGTACCAGGCAGAGTTTTCAGTATCTAGAAAGTAACGGTAAATGAAAGAAAGCATAATTCTTGCCAATATGAAGCTTATATTGAAATAGGTGGGATGGGGAAATAATAAAAAAATATTCAACATAAGCATAAAACAACTGAATGGAATGATGTATTAGAATATGATTAGTATTATGAAAAATTAGAGTAGGTAAGTTGAAGAAAATTGAGAGTTTGGGAGTGGGTTGCAATTTTATATAAGGCTGTTGAGGCAAGTCTATCAGAGACCTGTAAATATTAGGGGAAAGAGCTACAAAGACAGTAAACAATCAGTGCAAAATATTTGAGGGGGATGTGACTTATGTATTTGAGGAACAATAGAAAGTCATTATGGCAGGAGCTGTACAAGCAAGATAGGGAGAAATGAGGTCAGAGAGCTAATAGGGTTCAAATGACTTAAAGCATTAAAGGCTATTTGAAGGACTTTCCATTTCATTCTGAATAAAAAGTGAGATAATTGAATTATTTGAATAAAACAATTGTATGATCTAATTTCTATGTCAAAATGGATCATTGTAAGTTCTGTTTTAATAATAGACTGTTTGGGGCAAGAGTGGAGGGAGAGAGATGAACTTGGCATCTATTATAACCATCAGTACCAGAGACAAGGATGGCTGGATCAGAGTTTCAGAGGTGTAGATAATGGTTGTAACATGATATAGTTCAAAGGCAAAGCCAACAGGAATCTTGACAGATTAGATGTAATATAAGAGAAATAGAAAGTCAAAGATGACTCTCAGTTTTTGGCCTGAACCACTAAAAGACAGGAGTTGCCATCAGCTGAAGTGGAGAAGTGTGTGTGCATGTGTGTGTGTGTGTGTGTCTGTATTTGTGGAATTGAGGTGTTTATTAGATATCTTGGTGGAGATGTAAGTAAGCTGTTGGACATAAATATCTGAAGTTAAAAAGAAAGAGCCAGCCTGACGGCAAAACTTTGGGACTCTAAGCAAATATTTGACTATAAAGCCATTTTACTAAATAGAATGAAGATCTAGTAAATGTGGATAGAAAAAAGAAGACTAAGGACTGACCTCTAATATGTACTAAATTAAGAGTTTGGGAACAAAAAAAAAGGAATCAGCAAATATCCCGGAAAAGGAAAGACTATTAAAGTAGGAGAATAGAATTATGTGAAACCCTGGAAACTGATTGAATGTGAATGAAGGAGAAAGGTTTTGTGATTAATTATGTACTCATAATGGTACATTACATAAAGTCTGAGGTTGTTGGTAATGGTTAGAAAATCCAATTAGGAGATGGCACAGGCAACTGAGAGTTAGGAGATCCAGGGTAGACAAGAATGGAGACATAGCATGAACATTTATACTTAAGAGAGCTCAGGCAGTTTCTTTAGTACTAGCCTTCTGTTGCCTATCTTCTCAGCCCCAAATCAGTGCTCTTGGGGTAAGTTAAACTTTGGTTTCCCACTGTCTCCATTTCTGGTCGTTCTGGTGTGTGTGTTTGATCTAGTTAGGCTGCATGTGTTTGCCCCTCAACCCCTACCCTCTTCTGGTGATGGATATCTTATCCAGCAATACTTTGGAAGAAAAAATACCGCTAAACAACAAATTTATTTGGAGAAAGTTCTAGAATTTTGTTTTCTTGTGATGAACATCCAAATTTCTCCATATTCATCTCATTTCTGAAAACAAAACACATGCCATAATGTGACATAGAAGTAATCTTGCATTTCATCCCTGACATTAGTAGATATTCTAAAATCTTGCCATTTAACTTCAACAAAAGGAAATTGACCTTTTTGGTGGGCCAACCTCTCTTGAATCTTTATTTATAAATTAAAAAAATAGAGTTGTGTGAGATAAAAGCTAGTATCTGGGATAGCATTTTTTAGCAATTCTCAGGGACCAAGACATAGCAAACAATCATTGTAAATCATCACATCAAAAGACTAAAGAAGAAAAAATACATAATCATATCATTTAATGCAGAAACAACATATGAAAAAAACTAACACTCATTCATGATAAAAAAAAACACTCAAGAAACAATAAAATAAAGTGTAACATTTATAATTTGATTTCAAAATCTAAAAATGAAAACAGAAACCTAGACTCATACTTAATGGTGAGAACCTGAATGCTCTCTCCCAAACACTTGGAACAAGGCAAGGATTTCCTCATCATCACTCTTATTCAGAATTCTACCAAAAAAGTTCTAGCTGATGCAATACAACAACAACAACAAAAATAAATAAATAAAAAGAAAAAAAACAAAATTGCATATATTCACAGATGACATATTTGTCTATGCAGAAAATCCCAAAGAACAAATAACAACAATGAAAATAAGAAACTCCTGGAACTAATAAGCAATTATTCCAAGGTTGCAGAACAAAAAAGGCTTTCTCATATACCAACAATGGACAATGGGAATTTGAAATTAAAAGTACAGCACCAGTCACAATACAACATAAAAAAAGAGAAATGCTTAGATGTAAATTGTGACAAAACATGCATAGGATATATGCGGAAAACTACAACACACTGCCAAAAAAAATCAAAGAAGATTTAAATAAGTAGATATTCTCTGTTCATGGATTGAAAGAACCAACACTAAGAAGTTAATTCTTCTCAAATTGATGTATAGATTCAAAGCAAACCCAATTAGTCTGGCCAGTTAACTCACTTGATACAGCATGATGCTGATAACACCAAGGTCATGGGTTTGAATCCTCATACTGGTCAGTTGCCAAAAAAAAAAAAAAAAAAACAGTTAAAATTTCAGCAAGCAATTCTGTAGATATCAACACTGATTCTAAAATTTATATAAAAAAGATAAATACCTAGAATAGCCAATATGATACTGAATAAGAAGAGGAACAAAATTGGATGACTGACACCACCCAATTTCAAGAGTTACCATAAGGCTACCATAATCGAAATAGTATGGTATTAGTGAGGAATTAGACACAGATTAATGGAACAGAATAGAGCCCAAAGATAAACCCACACAAATATACTCAGTTTGTCCTTCCACAGAAATCAATGGCAATTCAATGTAGAAAGAATAATTTTTAAACAAACTTCTTTTGTCTCCTTGGGGAAAAACGTAGTGCTCATGGGGAAAATTTCCTGGCCAGCAATTTCCATGTGGGGTGACCTAGTTAGGTTCATTGAACAATTTGGAATTGTGTTTGAGTATGGGGATGCCCTGGAAAAGCCAAAAGTGTTGTTGGAATTTCTCAGTGAAGTGGTAGGAAATGAGAAATGGAAAAGAGAAAGTGAACAGGCTATAACAGCAGTGGGTGGCCCCTTCTCCATGCACTTAAAATTAGCACAAACAGGAAACTGGAAACTCAGCAAGAACTGGAGAAGACTAAAGAGGCTGTAGCTTTGGAGTGGAATGTTAAGAGCTGCTTGCTCTGCTAACGCTGGCTTATTATCAAAAAAAGTGCAACAGCAAAAAGAATGCCTTGAGGTAATGGCTTGTAAAGTGGCCAAAATGCAGGGCCAAAAGCTGTCTCATGCAAAAGTAGGAACAGATCTAGGAGGACTGGGATCTCAAACAATGGGACCCATGGGATAATGACTCATTGGTGGACAAGGACATTATCATTGAGGAAGATGAGAAGGATTCACTACAGGCAAGTCCCCTAATCCAAACAAAGACCCAGACTACTAGGGAGCTGGGAGAAAATAGAGAATAAATCCCTGCTAATCAAAAAAAAAAAAAACAAAAGTAAGGGAATATTTCTCTGTTGAATTGGTGGGGCTTACCAGCAGGTTTAAACAGAAGAGTAGAGATGAGATGGCTGCTTGAGTAATCTGTTTGTGGGACATAGGGGATATGCTATTATGTTAAATGGGCTGGAAATGTCTAAGATGGCATCTGTGACTACTCAACCTGCACTCCACCAGAAGCTGTATGTTGCCAGGGTGGGGAAAACTGAGGCAGGATAGCAAACCTGATAGAGTGGGTAAGGACTGACACTTGAATGGCCTGGCCAAATGAGGAAGATGTGCCATCTCTACCCCTACAGTGCACCTCAATTAAAATATTT
>NW_007734906.1:29906-33909 GCF_000696425.1 Galeopterus variegatus
CTGGCCAAATGAGGAAGATGTGCCATCTCTACCCCTACAGTGCACCTCAATTAAAATATTTAAAAAAAGTTGTGAGGAAATCAGAGATAAAACATGCTCTCTATGCCCCAAATTTTAGAGGACCAGATTCAGAACTGTTCACAGCTGGTATGAAGGACTGTATTCTCCAGTCTGCCCCTGGTGCTTGGTATGGGACTTTGGTCTCTATGCTCGCACAGATGGTGAATCAACCCAAACAGACAGTAGCATGGATGGTGGCAGACTCGGGTGAAACAAACAGGTTTTGCCATAAAGGAAATAGAAATGCAGATGAAGGAAAAAAGAATACCAAAAAGGAGATGTCAATAAAGAGGGCCCAACTAGGGTGTCCCTTAAAAAGCTATAGCAAGACCTGGTATTGAACAGTGCCCCTAAGGAGGATATTGATAAAAAAGCCCAATTCTGTTTTGTAAGTTTGTGGAAGGCTCTCCCAAGGATAAACAATTCATCCTATTGAAGGCAAAGAAAGAGATGTGGAGACCCAGCCCAGTGCACCTCCACACCCAGCTGATTTCCAGGCGTGGAATACCCCCATTCCTGGAGACTAGAGGGTGGGCCAACATTGCCCTCTTGTGCATGTGGTAGAGGGTGACTGGAGGCCCCATGTGGAACTGACTATATATTGGTACCACACCAATGTACAAACTGTAGTGGCTCTGGTAGATACTGGAGCAGAATGTACTCTTATTACAAGAGGGCACGTGCACTCCTACCCCTAACACCTAGTACACTGATGGTAGCATGAGGAGAATCCACCCACCTGACATTCCACTGCCATCCCACTGGACTCCCACATTATCTGATTTGAGGAGCAAACCAGAGTAGCCATGTGCTGGGCTATGAGTGGTGCAGATCATACTGACCCCCAAACCAATATTGTTTAATATAGCCATTGGCAGCCAGGCTGTTTGGAAAATATTGACAACTTGGATTCATGGACAATAGTTGGTAAGCTGCTATGGGACATTAAACTGTAGGAAGACATATGGAAAGTCTGCATTCAGCCACCAGCCCAAGTGTCTGTATGGCATGCCTTGCCTCACTCCTCAACCACGTTGCTGGGTAATCATCAAGAAAATGCCTTAGCTGGAGCCCAAGTTTTGCTAGAGAACTTGCTAACCTCCTCTGACATGGCTGACTGGCTTCACCATAAGACTGACTATCATGGCCCAAAAACAACATGGGAAATAATGACGAGACTACATCTGCCCCTAAAATATTCAGATCTTCAGGCTGCAGACAAAGATTGTGCACAGTGTCACTTTAGATGATGCCTACCAAGACATGGCAGGGCACACTGGGCATTCCACCCTTCCTGTCACTCAGTGGCAGATAGACTACATGGGCCGCCTGCCAATATCAGAGGGATACAAGCACATTTTAACTTGTTCAGATGCTGCCACTGGACTTGTTCTGGCATCTGCCTATGAAAGGGCAAATCAAGCTGCTACAATAAAGGAACTCACCAAGTTAGAAAACATGTACAGACCCCAGCCCAAAAAGACAGTGCTCAAGAAACTCATTTTACAAGGCATGATATACAGGGATGGGCCAAGGCCTTTTAACCCGGCTGCCACTGGCCTCATTGAATGGATGAAGAGAATGATATTGAGAACTTTGTCACTAGAAGGGATCCTAAAGGGATGGTTCCCTCAACTGACTGATGCCATCAGATTCATAAATGCTGCCCTTGCTACGCTGCACGTGTCTGCATATGACCAGCTTGCAAAATGCACACCAATAACTAGAGCTCTAAAGGTGCAGGTGAAAGAGGGACGACTGTGGCACATCTGGCAGGATGGGATAATTGCTTGATGTTTACCACAGGACCTCTCAGGTAATACTTTAGTAGATTGAAAACTAGAATGATATCCCCCTCCAAGGTTGCTTGGTATTTTTCTTCCATGGGGGGATGGTCTTACCTCTGGCATCACATACGTCCCTCTTTCTGCCTAGGCAAGGGGCCTATTTTGACTACTATTATTTTTCCTGAGGCTTTAAATCAAGGGACAAATTTGGTTGACTATTATGGGTGCCCATGGAGGCCCCTATATATGACATGTTGATGCCCTCTAGTAGTGTCAAAGTTCAGAATTTAGAGTATTGTCCATCTGGAAAAATGCCTAAACCCAGGGTGGTTTTAGCTAATGGTGATCGAACAGCAACTGTGTTAATGTTAAAAAAAAAAAAAAAAAGACTTGCCTTACCTAGTGCCTTTAAAACATTTGACATGTCGCCCTTAGCTTCCTTGTTTTCCAGTTTCTGTCTACAGTGTTGAAGAATGCCTTTCTGCCCTGGAGCTCCAGCTTTGCTGAAATGCATGACCATTCTGACTATTGGGTTTGTGGATTGCTGCTGATACCCAGTGCCAAGGCAATGCCATGGAAAATGTTGCCCTTCAACAAGATGGAATGGGGACTGTAAGTGGGGATAATGATTATAGAGAGCAAAGACCCACTGGGCCCTCTATACACTACCTGGAGGCCCACTCTATTATTTGATTGTAATAACACTAAACAGTACTTGGTCTCATTAGAAAGACACCACACCAATGACTCCAAGATACTCACTGCTTATCTATCACATTTGGGATGATTTGGGATGGCTTTGTGCAGAACATGGAATTTTAGGCTTGGTGGCCCCTTTTTGTAGCAAAAGGACTAATCATACCTAACACACGCATAGACATGGGGTCATTACCAACCCCACCTGCCATGTCCTATACCAGGTATTGGACACTGAAAGAATGAGGGGAGAAAACAAGGCACTTAGAGCAAGTGCCTTTTGGACACCCAAAAATGGCATCTGGACACTTCTGCCTATATCTACTATATTGGTGAACTGGCTAATGCACTTTGAGCTTTGCGTCTTTACTGGGCAGGATATATGATACCCTGCCTAGAGTTCTTGATAATCTCCTGACTCTCCAGCCCAGGTGGTGCTGGAGACTTACCTGGTGGGAATGGCCAATAGCCATTTTCTCTCCCCAGTTATCAGACATCATTACAAAATTGGACGTACAGGCTGATATGGGTTGAATGTATCACACAAAGTTTCATGTATTAGAAATTTAATCCCCACTGTGACAGTGTCACAAGGGTGAGAAATCCTGTTGTGGTAATTGAAAGGTAGGGCCTTTAAGAGGTGATTAGATTATGAAGACTGTCCCCTTGTGAAAGGATTGATCCATTCATGGAGTAATGGGCATGGATCTGATGGCTTTATAAGCAGAGCGAGTTAGAAGCTTAGCTTTCTCTCTCTTGCTCAGGCCATTTACCATGTGACACACTGTGTTGCTGTGGAGAGTCACCACCCAGTAACTAGGCCTTTACAGATGTGCCCCTTGGACTGTGGACTTCTTAGCCTATAAAACTGTAAGCAATGAATATTGTTTCTTTACAAACTAACCAGTTTCCCATATTTCTGTTATTAGTAACAGAAATGGACTAACACATATGCATTGGTCAAATTTACTGCCACTGCCCTGAATGACTCCTGCCAGAGCATTTTTTTATTAAACCAAAAACAGCCCAAATGAGAAAAGCGGTGTTGCAAAATACAATGGTTTTTGATACATTAACTGCTACTCATGGAGGAGCATGAACTGTGTTTGAACAATGATGCTGTACTTAAATACCTTCTTATGAGACCAACATTACTTATCTGCTATCCCATATAAAAAAGCCATTGACCAAGTAGATAATATTTCTTTAGCAGATGTGTTTACTCAGTGGCTCACCTCTCTCCTGGGTAAATGGGACACTATTATTAAGCATCTTTTTTTCTTGACAGGAATTTAATGCTCATGTTGCTGTCTTTATTGCTGTTGTTTAGGAATGCAAATCACCTCTAAGTATCTGCCTCTAGGGCTTTTGCACAAGAATAACAAATAAGATTGTGAGATACATCAAGATGTTGGGGGTATTTTTTTTTTTTTTTTTTTTTTTTTTGGGGGAAAAAAGAA
>NW_007734906.1:35516-36620 GCF_000696425.1 Galeopterus variegatus
AAAAAAAAAGATGTTGGGGGTAGAGTGTGAGACTTTGAACGTAACTTACTCTATCTTGAAGCCCTTCTGCTTGTCCTGTCCATTGTGTGAACCCTGCCCACAAAAGTTATACAGTATCTAGGGGTAAGGTAATTAGAATAATAGAGAGGAACACCTTGATGACTACAAAGAAGTGTCTTAATGATTAAGTATCTATGACAATAGCCAGTTTGGCTACCCGCATCACAAGACCCCCAAAGATAGTAATCATTAACATAATTAATTTGTAGTTAGTGATGCTAGTTGTTTCTTTGTTAGTAATTGCCTCTTGGCTTTTTCCACTGCCTTGTGTGAATTACCTACAGAAACATGGGCTTGAACAGGGGGTGGCATGGAGAAATCTTGTATACATCTCTGGGTTGTTTCCCATTTGATCTGTTATCCTACATGTAAGTTACCCTAATAAAAGTCTTTGCTTTACCACGTGGAATTCCTATTTTGTTTTTCAGTCTCAAGATACCTTCTCAGTTTGGTGGAAATTTTGCCTTTAGTTCACCTTCAGATATAAGGTAATGATGTAAATCATTTTGGAAATAAGTAAAGGCTTTCAGACTAAAGCAAAAGGAACTATACATAAGCATTATATCTAGTTGAAAAGTTGTGTCCTTTGTAGGTATGGGTTAAAAATTTTGAAACCACTCTACATGAATACTGGAACTGGACAATTAAGCAAATAGATATGAGATGGTGGGAACCATATTTTTTACTGTTGTAATGGCAGATTAAAGATGAATAAGGGGTGGAGTCTAGAATGACCTATGTGGTAATGGGATAGAGTTGGAGATATCAGTGTACACTCACATTCAGCTTAATGCATAGGTAATTTCATATAGAATTATTTATAGATGTTTATATACACAAGTTAGTATGTACGCATATGTCTCCTTGCTCTGTCAGCTGCAATAACCTAGAAACAACATTCCAGTACCAATAAGCACACTTTGCATCTAGATTTTGATTTCTAACAACATACTTCAAAAAAAAATAAAGTAGGCCTACTTAGTTAAATGGCTTATTCTAGGACCAGGGCAGGAAATATGCAAAATCAGCTTGGAGCATCTTGTG
>NW_007734906.1:37028-38316 GCF_000696425.1 Galeopterus variegatus
TAAATGGCTTATTCTAGGACCAGGGCAGGAAATATGCAAAATCAGCTTGGAGCATCTTGTGTTATATAGTGTCAGAAAGTAAGAAAGTGCTCAAAACACGTGCACACACACATACATACATATACAATGATGGGGTATGTCAAAGAAACATAGGTGCAAAAAAAGAACTTCAAATGGCAAAATTGGAATGATTTGAGCAATAAAATAAATAAATTAGTGTTGAAATATAACCCGAAATATAAAATGAATCTTCACAACATAAATGATCAAATACATAAACAAATGAAGAATAGATAAATCTCTCTTGCAGAAGAATTTTGAATCACTTAGGTAGAAACTGCACCCTTAAGGATGTGGAGCATAACTCTGCCCTACTTAAATGTTGACTTCACAGACTGAATTTTTTCCAAAGAATACTGTGTGTAAAGTGACTTTTAAAAAAGTAAATTTAGAGTGGAGAAAGGTGGTGAACAGTAACTCTAGTCAGGCAAACAAGATTGACATCAACAGTGGTAAGTCATATCGACAGTACGTATCCTGATATGATGTGATGTAAATGGCACCTTACACTGTTTTCTTTCTTCTAAAAATTATGAATACTGTATAATCAGGAGAAAAAATATAAGACAGACGTATCCCAATTGATAGATATTTTGCAAAATAACTGAACAAGTCATCCTTCAGTCAAGGTCATCAAACGCAAGGAAAGCCTGAGAAATATCACAACCATTAAGGAATTAAGAAGACCTAACTACTTAAGGTAGTGTGGTATCATGAATGGAATCCTGGAATAAAAAAGATATTGGAAAAAGACTAAAAAAATCTGAATACCATATGGACTTTTGTTAAGAATACTTTGTCAATGCTGGTTTACTAATTGCAAGAAATATACCTTATTCATGCAAGAAGTTTGTGGGAGACAGAATAATGCCCTCTCCTCAAAAAAAGTACACATCTTAATCTTCAGAATCTCTAAATCTGTAACCTTACATAGAAAGAGGAAACTTACGGTGGTAAGTGAGTTAAGGATCTTGAAATGGGAAGATTATTCTGGAATAGCCAGACTTGTCCAATGTAATCACAAGGGTCATTATAATCGGGAGTCAGAGTTAGAGCAGAAAATGTGATAATGAAAACAGAGAGGTGTGTGTGGAAGAGAGAGAGCGAGAGTGAAAGAGGGAGAGACAGAGAGAGATTTAAAAATGCCATGCTGTTCGTTTTGGAGTTTAAGGAAGGGAGTCATAAGCTAAGGAATGAAGGTGGCCTCCAGAAGCTTGAAAAGGTAAGG
>NW_007734906.1:38773-42899 GCF_000696425.1 Galeopterus variegatus
TAAGGAAGGGAGTCATAAGCTAAGGAATGAAGGTGGCCTCCAGAAGCTTGAAAAGGTAAGGGAGTGGATTATCCTCTAGAGTCTCCAGAAGGAACAAAGCCCTGCCGACACCTTGATTTCAGAACTTCTGACCTGTCCAACTGTAGGATAAGAAATTTGTGTTGTTTTAAGTCACTGAGTTTGTTGAAAATTGTTGGAGTAGCACTGGAAACAAATACATTTTTAATTATAGGGGAAATTATATGTGGGTTATACAGATGTTTTTGTTATCTTTGCAATAATTCTGTTAATCTAAATCTGTTCTAAAATAAACAGTTTATTAAAACACAATTGAGTTGTATGAGATCAAAGCCAGCACCTGGGACAGAAACTCACAGGCCTCTGACATATCTGGGCCCTTAGAGCATATGTCTTATCTTTGTATTGTCTCTGTTACAGGTCAGGCTCGGCTTGCCCTCTAGCATTAAACAAGTGACCTGGAAGTCCAAAAGTTGATTCAAGGATTGGAAGGTTTATTCAGATTACTGGTACTAAACTAAATGTCTAACCAAGCAAACAAAGAGAAAAGAGGAGTTGTGAGATCCAGTTTATCCTACTCCTAATCCGCAAGGCCAACCTAGTCCATTAACAGTAATTGATAAAAGCAGTTCTCCCCACTGTTTTCAGCATAAAGAAGAAAAGTATCAACTAGTTTTAAATCAGAAAATCAAGTGCACCAGGGGCTCTCCAGGGTGCACTTATACAGAAGTGGATACAATCCTACCAAACAGAAGAGGACTCAGAAAATCAGAGAAAGGTAAAGAGAATAAACATTGCCTTGTCAGAATTTAGGCCAGAGACTCCAGGAGAGACTTACCAGCAGCAGAGACATGGGAGCAAAATAGTCCCAGTGGCCACTTGCCTCTTGCAGCTAGAGTCTTCTCTGGTTTCCAAAGCTTTCCAATATTTGCCGGTGATTAAATTAGGCTCTCGGATTCCAAAGTCATAGAAATAAACAATGTACCCAAATAGTATAGTAAGCAACACTTTATTAAAAGAGGAGATAGGGGCCGGCCCGGTGGCGCACTGCTACAGTGCGCCGCTTGGGGGCACAGCGGCGCTCCCGCCAAGGGTTCGGATCCCACATACAGACCAGCCGCTAACTGGCTGAGTGAGGTGCGGGCACAACACCGAGGGTTGCGATCCGTTGCCGGTCACAACAAAAGACAAAAAGGAAAAAAAAAAAGAGGAGATAGACTTATGCACGAGGGGGGGTAACAACAGTAAAGCTAGCCCCCTGAGGGGAGCTGTTCAGGGTCTTTTATAGGGAAAGGAGTTCAGGGATACAGGCCAGCGTCACTTGAGGTGGTTCTTCTGTTCTTCCTGGTTGTGTCATGGACGCATGCTCAGTAGGCAGTGGTGTTCATCATGGTCACCCCAGGAGGGTCATTGTAGCAGTCACGTTGATGCTTTGTGCGCAGGTGGGAATTCCTAAAGGGTTCTTAAAGTTAATCTGTAACTTTTATAATTATAGTAAACAAGCCTTGGGGAGGGGTTTTGCAACTCAGTAAATATCTGTTTCCTCTCTTATCTCAGTCTATTTTGTCAGGGCAGCCCATTGAGTAATTATTTGCCCTGAGAGGTCTCATGACTGAGGAGTGGAAAAGTAACAAAGTGTCCTCTGCAGGGAAAATGGAGTCAGTTTGGTCATAGGCCTAGCCTTACTCTCATTCCCTCTGTCTTTCCTTACTTACTCTTAATAGTCGCTCCGCTCTCTGCTCAGGCTTTGCTTCCTTAAAGTGTTCCTCTTTTATCGACTCTGAAATCAGAATGGATTTTTTTCTTCATACACACCAACTAGAATTTTCTCTAAAAATAATGTTTAAAAAAGATAAATATAGATAACTGTTGAAAATTTGGAAGAGAATATTTTGCCAGCTGGAAATTTATCAAAATGACGTACAGTGAATCAACCTCATAGACTATTATGCAGCCTTTAAAACATGGCAAACAACTAAAGAATGCTTTAGGATAGAAAATAAAAACAATAATTACAGTTGCATTTAAATATATATATAATTATCATTTTAAATTTAAAATATAAAGTTTTTGTAACTATGTTTAAGGATAAGTCATAGCAATATTTTTCCAAATCAGTTTTGTTTGTTTGTTTGTTTTATCTCACTGTGTCATTTATTTATTTCACTATTTTATCTATTTCAATTTATTTAGTTTACTCAATGTTATTGTTCTCTTTGACTAGAAACCACACTTTTAAGCATTAGGAAAAATTTGAGAGCCAACTTTGACAAGTCTATGTAACTTCTTTAATCTTCAATATTTATTATCTGAGATTATTTTGGATATTAGCAAACCACAAAGCTTTGTCCACTAGTATGGCAGTTGTTATTTTTTCTATTTTTCTCATTTTATTTTACTTTATTTCAAGTGTATTTGTTATTTTAGAGTGGTGATAGAGGAGCAGAATAGTACAATAAAAGGAAGAGGTTTTGGAACCAAACTTCTTTTAGTCTTTATTTTACCACTCCTATTCAAACCGTATTTTCCACTAAACTCCAGAAGCAAAATTCCTGTATACCAAAGATTAGTCCATGTTTATGAACCAGGACTTGCTTTTGTCCTGATAAAACTGGTTGATTCATTCTGTTCATGCTCCACTTTTCCTAACCATATATCCTTTTAAAGGCCCACATGAAGTTCAGACATTTCAGACACTTTTTCTAACTGCTCCATTTCATACTTACCACCTGATATTCTCTGCTTTATTTTATTTTTTCAGAAGAAAATACTCTAGGTTTTATTATTAGTCCAAAAATATTATTGTTATCAAGACTCTTAATTCTTATGAAACAATTCAAACATAAAAACAATACAAACTTGTATAGGCTAAACATGTACTTACATTTAAAAATTACAGTCATATTTTTGATACCACAATTACCTGATGATTTAAATTCAGTTTAGGAAATATTTTAAGTTTTTAAACTGTAAATATTGTGTCTCCATTAAATATTATGATTTCATTCAGCATTAGAACATAATTCTGATCCATGTTCTCTGATGCCTAATTTCACACCTGATATTCCATTTGATATATTTTGTCCATTACCGACTTATTAATATTTATTTATTACTGGGGGCATCTCTGACAAATATAGACACCAGGAATTAGTCACCATTTGCAGGGCCCTTCTTTATTCCTTATCACTGTAACTAACTTGGTTTCTATTGGCTCAAAACAGCAATGACAGATTGCACCATAACAGTGGTTTTGAGTGAAAAATGAATCATTTTAAAAATTTTTAGTGGAATTTTTTTCCCTGAAAAATAAACTATAATATTGAAGCACATTATATAAAATAGATGAAATTAGAAATGTCCTGGTACAGGGCCGACCCCGTGGTGCACTCGGGAGAGTGCGGCTCTGGGAGCGCAGTGGCCCTCCCACTGCGGGTTCAGATCCTATATAGGGATGGCCGGTGCACTCACTGGCTGAGCGTGGTGCAGGTGACACCAAGCCAAGGGTTGCGATCCCCTTATTTGATACCACAATTACCTGATGATTTAAATTCAGTTTAGGAAATATTTTAAGTTTTTAAACTGTAAATATTGTGTCTCCATTAAATATTATGATTTCATTCAGCATTAGAACATAATTCTGATCCATGTTCTCTGATGCCTAATTTCACACCTGATATTCCATTTGATATATTTTGTCCATTACCGACTTATTAATATTTATTTATTACTGGGGGCATCTCTGACAAATTAGGAATTAGTCACCATTTGCAGGGCCCTTCTTTATTCCTTATCACTGTAACTAACTTGGTTTCTATTGGCTCAAAACAGCAATGACAGATTGCACCATAACAATGGTTTTGAGTGAAAAATGAATCATTTTAAAAATTTTTAGTGGAATTTTTTTCCCTGAAAAATAAACTATAATATTGAAGCACATTATATAAAATAGATGAAATTAGAAATGTCCTGGTACAGGGCCGACCCCGTGGTGCACTCGGGAGAGTGCGGCTCTGGGAGCACAGTGGCCCTCCCGCCGCGGGTTCAGATCCTATATAGGGATGGCCGGTGCACTCACTGGCTGAGTGCGGTGCAGGTGACACCAAGC
>NW_007734906.1:42913-44271 GCF_000696425.1 Galeopterus variegatus
AAAAAAAAAAAAGAAATGTCCTGGTACAAAAGTAAATTAAAAAGGTGAGAGGACCCAGAAGAGCTCATTCCCCATTTTCTTTATGTCTCCTTCCAAAGAATTATTTTATGTCCTTGGGTATCCTATCAACACAGCATAAAATCACAGATCTAAAACATAATAATCATAAAAATTAATCCACCAGATTAATGGACCACGGCTGTTTGATTGTATGCCCGATCAGTTAAAAAACTACAATTCTCACACCCAATATTTTTCTATTTCTTTGCTTATAAGTTATAGTTATGTACTACTATAATAATGTATTATATATTGTACACAATATACAAATGTGTAAATTAAAACATTCAAATTTTTAAAGGGAGAAATTTAAAAACTATAAATTCAAGTTTTAATTTTTTTCTAACACAGTGATTCATTCACTTGCATAGCATTGTTTGACTTGCATGTGACTTCAGAGACAATTATCCGAAACCAAAAATGCTTTTAAGCCTGTTTTTGAACTAGAAGGAGTCTGTGATAAAATTCACAATTGTAAGTAATGAAATAAGTTTAATAAGAACAATGAAATGAAATGTTCATGAAGTTCAACTGATTAGGGTTAGTCCTTTATTCTGAAGTTATTTAATTCCTTGTGTTTAGCATGCTAAATATTATTGTTTTATTTTCTGAATGACACTGACAATATATGTATATTGTTCCAATTTTTAAAGTTATTAAACTCTGTTAATTTCCAATGTCTGGGAAGTGCAGTTTTTCAAAAAGGTGTTAAATACATGCAAAATAAATAGAAGAATCACACAAGTGAAGCCGATGAAGTTGTGTTCAGATGACGATTTAGTTAAAAATAGATCTCCGGGCTGGCCAGTTGACTCAGTTGGTTAGAGTGCGGTGAAGGGTTTCGATCCCCATACCAGCCAACCACCAAAAATAAATAAATAAATAAATAAATAAATAAATAAATAAATAAATAAATAAATAAATAAATAAAAATAGATCTCCACTAAGTGATAGGAGAGAGTTACAACTGTTCTACTTTGAAAACAAAGCCTGTTTCTGAAAGTTTCCCGCAGTGACTCCATACTGGTGATATGTCATGGATCTTGTGCCACCTGAAGTGGAAAAGGACACTCTCCATGAACAACTAAAGAAAAATATTTCTCACTAGCAAAGATGTGTCTCTTTTAAGTACTTTTGCAAAGTGCAAATGAAACTATAGTAAATATCACCAGAGATGAGAATAGTCATTTGGCTGTCATCTCAAGGAATTGAAACTGAAATTTTTTTTTAATTTACTTTTAATTTTTTTTTAAAAGATGACCGGTAAGGGGATCTTAACCCTTGACTTGGTGTTCTCA
>NW_007734906.1:44587-46654 GCF_000696425.1 Galeopterus variegatus
GAAACTATAGTAAATATCACCAGAGATGAGAATAGTCATTTGGCTGTCATCTCAAGGAATTAAAACTGAAATTTTTTAAAAATTTATTTTTAATTTTTTTTTAAAAGATGACCGGTAAGGGGATCTTAACCCTTGACTTGGTGTTCTCAGAAACTGAAATTTTTTTTTAATTTACTTTTAATTTTTTTTTAAAAGATGACCGGTAAGGGGATCTTAACCCTTGACTTGGTGTTCTCAGCACCACGCTCACCCAGTGAGCTAACCGGCCATCCCTATGTGGGATCCGAACCTGTGGCCTTGGTGTTATCAGCACCACACTCTCCCAAGTGAGCCACGGGCCGGCCCTAAAACTGAAATTTTAAGCTCAGAAAATACATGCTGAAGGACCATTAACTGGGAATATGGGATTTACTTTATTGACTAAATTTTGCCTACTTTGTAAGAATCAGGAAAAAAAATGGAGAATTAAACATTATAGAGAACTAAACAAGACATGTTTTAGTAGACTAAAATAAAAAATAAGGCACTTATCAAATATCTTTTAAATGACCTTGAATTTATTTTTATTTATTTCACTTATTTCATTAAAGATGTGAACGATCAATGGCATCTAAGTTTGATTAATGAAAAACATATTAAAGAGATCATTTTATAAAAATAAAGACCTGGAAAAATTATTTAAAATATTATTTTATAAAAGTAAAAATTTGTTATCTTTAGCGTATATATAATAAAACTCTCTTTTAAGAATAAAGAAGTAGAAACACAATTTTTTTCTTTATTAATTAAAAAGTTGTCTTCTCAGTTCTAAGAAACACATGTAAAAATATTTTGTAAATATCTGAATGAAGGTGAGTCAGTTTTCTAGGCTACCTATTGCACAAAACTCCAATGTGAAAAATAAAGTAAAACAAAGCTGCTTTTTAGATGTGCGTAGATTGTCCAGAACCTTGCTCGCAAGTGGTGCTTTGAAAACTTGAAGGCACATTCTCTAATCCTTAGTGTTTCACTGAAAATCGCTCATCTAGGTCATACAAGTAGAGATAACCTTCTCCTTGAAATATCAAGTTTTGAAAACAGTAATGTCAATATAGGACTGATATTTTCTAATAATAAGAGATGATTTTACTCTATATGTGGCATATTTAATTTTGAATAAATGCTTAAACACATGTCTAATAGCAAAACAAAACATAAAAAGTTTTAGGATGAAATTTGTTTTTCATTGTAGAATCACTTGTTTGGCAAAGAAGGGCCTAGAAGAGAAACAAAATGAGCAAGTGAGTTATTAAATGCTAAAGTAGAGCCAACCAAAGGAAATCCCCATGACGAGAAATTCTGGGAGAAGTTCTTCACTGTCAGAGAGATGTCTTTGGGCCTTTTGTTTAATGAAAGGTCCATAGGTAGACAGAGACATAAAACTTCTTGAGTTTCTTTTAAATACTAAGATTTTATACAATATATGACTTTTAAATGTTCAATTAAATGTAATGTCAGAAATAGAAGTTTATAGAGTATCCATTTAAAAAATATCAGTTTAGTAAGTATTTGAGATGTTCTCAACCTATAGACAAATTTGGCTAGATATACAGAAGAACTGGAAGTTAACTCATTTAACACATTATTTTCTATATGTGCAATTAACCTCTCAACACAATCTATGAGGAATAGAAAAAAGTGGCCATATAGTAAATGCCATATTACGTTGTTCAGAAAAGAGATTAGAATTCAGGAAAGGTGAAGTGGGGAGAGTATTGCAAAGGTTTTCCTAGAGGATGTACAACTTACAAGCAATGTACAAAAAGAAAGTTAGCTTTCAAGGTGGACCTACTTTTACTCCTGGTATAACAAGATTCATGGTCACATTGGCTACACAATGTTAGAAGACATGGCCCAAAGCCGAATTGTGATGTGAACAGGTTTTCTTTCAGGCTTTGAACCATCTTTATGTTCAATAGTCTCTTCCTTTTCAATGCATCACAAAAGATTAGTCTTTTATGAGGAAGCAGTAATACTATCAAAAACTTGAAACTAAAGATATCACAGTCATGTGTCTATATTTAAAGA
>NW_007734906.1:47576-66827 GCF_000696425.1 Galeopterus variegatus
ATCCCGTTGCCGGACACGGAAAAAGACAAAAAAGACAAAAAAATAAAATAAATAAAATAAATAAAATAAAAAATAATAAAAATTGAAATAAAGTTTAGAAAGGTAAAAAAAAAAAAGACAAGCAAACAAAAACTTTTCCAGGAAAGCATAGCTATATATCTTTACAGTTAAGATTGATACTCCTCTTTGTTTTTATTTTTATTTTTCCTTTTTTTATTTTTTATTTTTTTCTTAATGATTGAGCTCTAATTCTTCTCTGGTCCTGGTCCATAGCAATTCATTTCTTGCCCTTAATCCCATTTTATAATGTCACTTAGAGACAGAATAATGTTGACAAACATATTATGTGAGAGAAGAGAAAGAACACATATTGATTATTACTTTCATGTTCAGAAACAGCAATAGTAGGCAATCTTTGAGGATAGTTTATATTTATTTAGCAGTGTTAGTCATTCAACTTTGTTTTTCACAGCAGAGGCTATTCTTAGTTCTTTGAATTTCTACATGAATTTTAGAATAAACTCATCAATTTCTATGAATAAACTATTGAAATTGTCACTGGGATGTCACTGAATCTATAGATTAATTTAGAAAGAATTGATATCTTAACAATATTGAGTCTTCTCATCCATGAATGTTACTTCTCTCCACTTATTTAGATCTTTTTCAAATTCTCTTAGCAATGTTATGTAGTTTTCAGATCTTTTTCATCATTTCTCAGATTTATCTTCATGTATTTTCTATTCTTGATCAATAGGCAACTTAATAAGGTGTAGGAACTAAACAGGACAGGATTGATACTGAAGGAGAGGCTCTGGGGAGGCCTAATAGCTAGCCATGTAAGATCTGTGCACCATGCACAAACCCCACAAGTCGGGATGGCTCACCTCACAAAGACCACGAGACAGAGTCCGATGCAAGCAAGCAAGAGGAGTTTATTTCCAGCATGCTGGGGTCACTCAGCATTCAAAACAAAAGCGACCCCGAGTTTACAATACAAGAACCTTTTATACAGTTTTTCTGAACAGATTTTTGTGACAGGATGAGTTGTTGGTTATCTGTGGCACCTTTAGACTTATAGGTAGGCTTTTGCAGGCTGGTACTCCAATTGATCTGTGGCACCTTTTGATTTACAGGTAGGCTTTAGCAGGCTGACTAGAACCCCAATAAGGAACAGCACATTCAATCATTTATCTTCCCCAGGGTCTGGCCAGGTGGCCTTTAGATAAGGAACTAGCCAGTTCCTGGAACCGGGTGGGAGTCACTCCCTTCCTGGAATGTTTAGTTGTGCTTGGGCCTGCCTGACCTGTATATGGCCTCTTAGGAGCTGCTTTACTTAAAATGCTCTTAGCAAGCATTTGTTACAAAACTGTGTATACTAAAGTTATATTTTTCTACAATTCCCCTAGAACCTTTTATACAGTTTTTCTGAACAGATTTTTGTGACAGGATGAGTTGTTGGTTATCTGTGGCACCTTTAGATTTATAGGTAGGCTTTTGCAGGCTGGTACTCCAATTGATCTGTGGCACCTTTTGATTTACAGGCTTTAGCAGGCTGACTAGAACCCCAATAAGGAACAGCACATTCAATCATTTATCTTCCCCAGGGTCTGGCCAGGTGGCCTTTAGATAAGGAACTAGCCAGTTCCTGGAACCGGGTGGGAGTCACTCCCTTCCTGGAATGTTTAGTTGTGCTTGAGCCCGCCTGACCTGTATATGGCCTCTTAGGAGCTGCTTTACTTAAAATGCTCCTAGCAAGCATTTGTTACAAAACTGTGTATACTAAAGTTATATTTTTCTACAATTCCCCTACAATTCTCTACAATTCCCCTACAGCCTCAACCCACCCCGGCCTCTTATCAGGTTCTTAACCCTGCCACAGGGAAGAATTCAAGAGCAGAGTCACAGGAGAAAGTGAGAATAGGTTTAATGTAACATATAAGAGATACAGATTTCACAGAGAGAGTGTGGCCTAGCTCCAGAGACTGAACAGGACCTACACCAAGTTTAACACAAAAGTAAAAAATTCACACTTAAAGTTTAGTACAGAGTACAGACTAGCTCAAGAGAGTGAGCAGCCACCTGCTAAAACTATGTTTAATACAGAAGTAAAGCATACACACCTCAGCCTGCGAATCGTGGGTTTTCCCCAGGAAAGTGAGCAGCAACCCTGCCTTCTGCAGGGATTCCACAGTTATAGTTTCACTATAAAATACATATTCATGCTATCTAATGAATATTCAACTAAGGTGGTGCTTCCCTGTTGTCTAACATTGTCTTATATATTCTCAGTTCGTCTACTTTTAGGGCATGTTCATTGGTCAAATACTATCAGACGCACCAGACATATTCAAGAATATTCTGTGCTCGTTAGCACCTCTAGTGGAAAGTCATTCAAAGAATAAATTCCCTTTTACTGAGTATGCTCAGTCACTGGGGTCATATAGACCTGTATAAATTCCTTTTACTGAACATGCTCAGCTACTAGAGTTATATAATTCCTTTCTACCAAGTATACTTAGACACTGGATTTGCATAAATTCACCATTTGCAGTGTCAATCTCCATCATGTTGGTACTGAAAATAGGTCCAACAAACAACAGTCACTCTCCTCTAGGTGAAGGCCTAGCGAAGGGGCTCAAGACCTTGCAAAGTGGCTTGAAACCCAGACGTGAGTCCTGAAACCCAAACACATGGCAACTGATCATCTCCTATCTCAGGATAACTTCGCGGAATTTATGCCCTTTTTGTTATTAATAAACAAGTAAACGGAATTTATGCCCTTTTTGTTATTAATAAACAAGTAAAGAAAAAGATATTATACATTTTGAAAGTGCAATGAGGAAACAGAATGAAACATGGATAACCTGGAGTAATGTGTGCACTTGGAATTTGTGCCCTTTTTGTTATTAATAAACAAGTAAAGAAAAAGATATTATAAATTTTGAAAGTGCAATGAGGAAACAGAATGAAACATGGATAACCTGGAGTAATGTGTGCACTCAGAAATAATAGTCCAACCAAGAAGATATTGTGGGACTAATACAAATTAAAAATAAGAGGCTTAATTTCTCCTTTTGAAAATCGAGGAAGAGATTTCTTCCCCTCCCTTTTTGACAGAACATTTACCTTAGAAAACTTGTAAATTTAAGTGCTTTCTATCTCTTTGAAATGTATCATTTTAGAAACTAAAGTAGCCTTTTCTGCTTTCACATTCATGACTTACGAATGTCTTTCCAAGTACCTGGGAGCATTCTCTTTGAAATGTAAATATCAAGGAAGACATGTTATTATCACCCAGTTTATGTGGTAAGGTAGAAGCATAACTTCAGTGAACCGCTTGCTCAAAGTTGTAAAACTGCCTCCAGTCATAAAGATAAGAGTTTGTTTTTGCTTTTGTTTCCTTCCCTCTGAGCCCCATCATAATGTTGATGTCTTCGTCTGTTTGTGCTACTATAACACATTACCATAGACTGTGTAATTTACAAGGAAAAGAAATTTATTTTTTCAAGTTTGAAAGGCTGAGAGGACCAAGATCAAGGCACCAGTAGGCTTGATTGTCTGGTGAGGGCTGCTCTCTGCTTCTAAGATGGAGCCTTTTTGCTGCATTCTCCAGAGGGGAGAATGTTGTGTCCTCACACTGAAGAAAGCAAGCTAACCAAAAAGCTGAGTAAATCCTCTTTTATAAGGACCTGAATACCATTCACGAGAAGAAGAGCTCTCATGACCTAATCATGTAAGGCCCCATTTTTTAATATCATCACATTAACCATTATGTTTCAACATCTGAATTTTGGAAGAGATACTTAGCAGTCAATTACCTAACATAGCTTTCACCTCAATTACCAGATAAACTTTAGATTAACTATGTGTGACCAATTTCTTTTATTTGAGGAATAGTTATTTTTTATCCTGAAAACACAGATACAATGGATTGTATCTGTTTTTCTATACAAAAGGGTGAGATTTCTTTCCATCTTTGCAATCTCTTAGGGGATTGCCTGCAATGTGCATCATATTCTAGTTTTATGCTTATTCAATAATAAAAGTGCTTTCTTTCTCTACTACCTTTGTGGAGAAGATGTCTTGGCTGGGAGAAGTTTTTGTGAAAATTATATTCCCTAATAATATCCAAAAAATAAGACTATGCTTAAGAAGTACATTACAATTCAATAACAAAGGCCTGAGGTGGGAAAAAGAACAGGCCTGCCACCTGCCAGACCCCCGCCCCACCTGTGCAGAAGGCAGGACCTTGCACTGAGCAGTCATTGACAGGGGAAGCACCCATACAGGCAAGAGAATAGGCCAGTCACCCACCAGAACCCTGCCCTGGCCATGCAGAAGGCAGGACCCTATGCCATGGGGGAGGCACCAAGGCAGGCAGGAGACTGACCAACCACCATCCAAGGCCCACCCCACCCACACAGAAGGAAGGATGCTGCACCATTGCCATGAGATATAACACAGCTTCTGCAGAGGTGTCCCACAGCAGCCACCACCACAGCTAATACCATTGCAAGGATGGCTTGCTGACTTGATACCATCCACAACCACTTTGCAGGCATCCCAGTACATATTTGACTCCATTGACACTAGGAGAGTCACTGGACAAGCCTGCAAAAAGAGGAAGAAATCTTTCTCTTCAAAGTCCATTCCAGAGTAATAAAAGATCTACCAGATCTTTTATATAAACTGATCTATCAGATGACCGAAAATCAACATAGAGATACTAGAAATATGAAAAAAATCAGAAAATATGACACCACCAAAAGAATTCAGTAACTCTCAAGTACGAGACCTTGTAGAACAAGAAACCCTTGAAATGACTAAAAATGGATTCTGAGTAACAATTTTCAGGAAACTCAATGAGATAAAAGAACTCTGTAAAATATAATAAAATGAGAAAAAAATATCCAGAATATTAATGATGAAATTTACTAAGAGGTTAATACCTTAAAAAAGAATGTAGCAGAACTCCTGGAACTGAAAGATATATTCAATGAAATAAGAAAACACAGCTGGGAGCTTAAGCAGCAGATTAAAACAAGCTGAAGAAAGAATATCTGAACTTGAAGGTGGTCTTTATGAAATAACTCAGGCCAACAAGAAAAACAAAAAAAAGAATTTTAAAAAATGAACAATCTCTAAGAGAGCTAGCAGACAGCCTTAACCTCATAAATGTCAGAATCATGGGTGTTCCCAAAAGGGAGGATAAAAGTAAAGGCATTAAAAATCTATTCAATGAAATAATAATGGAAAATTTCCCAGATATAGGGAGAAAGACACAGACCTTCATATCCAGGAAGCTTCAAGATCCCCAAACAATTTCAGTCCAAAAAGATCCTCTCCAAGATGCATTATAGTCAAACTGGCAAAGCTCAAATACAAAGAGAGAATCCTAAAAGCAGCAAGAGAAGTGTCAAGGCACTTATAAGGGAGCCCCAATCAGACTAACAGCAACTTCTCAACTGAAACTCTACAGGCAAAAAGAAAATGGGATGACATATTCAAAACACTAAAAGGAAAAAAACTTCCAGGCAAGAATACTATACCTGGCAAGGCTAGCCTTCAGAAATGAGTGATAATAGTGTATTTCCAAGATGAACAAAAACTACAGGAATTCATCACCACATGATCAGTCCTGCAAAAAATTCTCAAGGGAGTCCTGAATCTGGAATCTGAAAAACAATAATCACTACCATGAATACACAAGTAAGAACAAAACCCATCAGTAAAACAAAAATGGAAATGAGAAAGACAAATACACTAAAACTTACCACCTCAAAAATCAAAAACAAAAACAAACCACAAACATGGAAAACAAATAAGAGAAAATAAAAGAACAAATGATGCTCAAAACATCTAAGCAAAAAGCCATAAAATGTCAGTAATAAGACAATACCTCTTAATAACAACCCTAAATGCAATTGAATTAAACTCCCCACTTAAAAGACACAGACTGACGGATTGGATCAAAAAGCAAGACCCACCTATATGCTGTCTACAGGAGACTCATTTCAACGGTAAAGATGCACACAGACTAATAGTGAAGGGATGGAAAAAGTTAAACCATGCAAATGGAAACTAAAAATGAGCAGGAGTAGCTATTCTTATATTGAATAAAATAGACTTTAAACCAAAAACCATAAAAAGAAGGCCACTATATAATGATAAAGGGATTGATCCAACAAGAAGATATAACAATTATAAATATATATGAACCCAACACTGGATCATCCAGATATATAAAGCAAACACTATTAGACCCAAAGAAAGAGATAGACCCAATAAATTAATAGTGGAGGACATGAGCACCCCCCTCTCATCATTTGGCAGATCATCCAGGCAACAAATGAACAGAGAAACACAGGATTTAAACTACACTTTAGACCAATTGGACCTGGCAAATATCTACAGAATATTTCATCCAACAACTATAGAATATAAAGTTTTTTCATCAGCACATAGGACTTTCTCCAAGATAGATCACATGCTAGGTCACAAATCAAGTCTCAATAACTTAAAAAAAAAAATTGAAATCATCTCAACTATCTTTTCAGACCACAATGGAGTTAAACTTGAAATTAATAACAAGCAATAATCAAGATTCTATACAAATACATGGAAATTAAACAACAGTAACTTGAATGACCAATAGGTCTGTGAAGATTAATTCTAGGTGTCAGCTTGATTAGATTAAGGAATGCCAAGAAATCTGGTAAAGCCATCTTTTTAGGTGTGTCTATGAGTGTGTTTCCAGAAGAGATTTAATCAAGATTCTATACAAATACATGGAAATTAAACAACGTAACTTGAATGACCAATAGGTCTGTGAAGATTAATTCTAGGTGTCAGCTTGATTAGATTAAGGAATTCCAAGAAATCTGGTAAAGCCATCTTTTTAGGTGTGTCTATGAGTGTGTTTCCAGAAGAGATTAGTGTAAGAGCCTGAGTGCACTGGGTGGAAAAGACCCGCCCTCAATGTGGTTGGGAACCATCCAATCCACTGGGGGCAGAGAGAACAAAAGACAAAGAAAAAAGGTGAATCTCTCCATTCTCTGGAGCTAGGATACAATCTTCTTTCCTGTTTGTGGACATCAGAGCTTGAGACTCTTCAGCTTTTGGTTTCCAGGACTTACCACAAGGACACCATTGACTTTCCTGGTTTTGAGGCCTTTGGACTTTGAGTGAATCACAGTACTGGCATCCAGTTTGTAGGCAGCATATTGTGAGACTTTTCCTCATAATTCTGTGAGCTAATCCCCCTAATAAATCTCCTCTGATATACAGATAGATAGATAGATAGATAGATAGATAGATAGATAGATATAGCATATCTTATTGATTCTGTCTCTCTGGAGAACCCTGACTAGTGTAGGGTCCAAGAAGAAATTAAACTGGATATCAAAAAATTTCTAGAAAACAATGAAAATAAATATACTATATCAAAACCTGTGGGATACTGTAAAAGCAGTACTATAAGGGAAGTTTATTGCAATAAATGCTTACATTAAACAGATAGAAAGATTTCAAATAACCTAACTCTGCACCAAAAAGAACTAGAATAACAACAGCAATCCAATCCCAAAGTTAGTAGATGGAAAGAAGTAATTAAGATTAGAGCAGAACTAAATAATATAGAGACCCAAAAAAAAAACAATACAAAAGATCAATGAAACAAAAGTTGTTTGTTTTTGAGGAGATAAACAAAATAGACCAACAATTAGCAAGGTTATCAAAAAAGAGAGAAGACACAATGAAAATAAGAAATGAGAAAGGAGACATTAATATTCATTCTGCAGAGATACAAAAATTCATTAGAGACTATTATAAACAACTGTACACCAATAAATTTGAAAACGTGGAGGTAATGGATAAATTTCTGGACATATATAAACTACCAAAGCTGAACCAAGAAGACACAGAAATGCAAGGATTGCTCAATATAGGCAAGTCAATAAATTTGATACATCGTATCAACAAATGAAGGACAAAACACATATCATTATTTCAATATCTAAAGAAAAAGCATTTGACAAAATTTGACATCCCTTCATGATACTTTCAACAAATTTGGTATAGAAGGAAAGTATCTCCATGCAATAAAAGCCATCTATGACAAGCTTTCCACCAATATCATCCTGAATGGGGAAAAACTGAAAGCTTTTCCCTAAAGAACAAGAACAAGGATGCCACTGTCATTGCTCCTATTTAACATAGTACTGGAGGTACTAGCCAGAGCAATCAGTCAAGAGAAAGAAAGAAAGGGCATACAGATTGGAATGATGATGTCAAACTGTCCGTTTGCAGATGACATGATCCTATATAGAGATAAATTTAAAGACTCTATCAAAAAACTCTTAGAGCTGGTAAATAATTTCAGTGATGTTGCAGGATACAAAACCAACACACAAAAATCAGTTGTAGTTATATTCTCTAATAATGAACTAACAGAAAATGAAATCAAAAAAGTAAACCCCATTTATAATAGTCACCCAAAAAATAAAATACCTAGGAATCAATTTAACCAAGGAGGTGAAAGACCTCTACAAACTATAAACCATTACTGAAAGAAATTAAAGAAGACACAAAAAGAAAGACATCCCATGCTCTTGGATTGGAAGAATTAACATTGTGAAAATGTACATACTACCCCAAATAACCTACATATTCAATGTAGTCCCTGTCAAAATACCAATTATATTCTTCACAGAAAAAGAAAAAAAAAATCCTAACATTCATAAGGAACAACAAAAGACCCCAAACAGCCAAAGCAATCCTGAACAAAAAAAGTTAAATAGGAGGCATAACACTACCTGACTTCAAATTATACTGCAAAGATGTAGTAACCAAAACAGCATGGTACTGGCATAAAAATAGACACTCAGAATAGTGGTACAGAATAGTGAACCCAGAAATCAACCCAGGTGCTTACAGCCAATTGATATTTGACAGAGGCAACATAAATATACATTTGAGAAAAAACTGCTTTTTCAATGTCATGCTGGGAAAATTGGATATCCATATGCAGAAGAATGAAACTAGACCAGCACCTGAAATTGTAAAATTACTAAGGGAAAATATAGGAGAACCACTTCAGGAACTAGGACTGGTCATGGAATTTATGAACAAGAGCCCAAAAGCATATCAACAAAAGAAAAAATAAACAAATAGGACTATATCAAACTAAAAAACTTCTGCATAGCAAAGGAAACAACAGGGTGAAACAACAACCTGTAAAGTGGAAGAAAATATTTGCAAACTACACATCTGACAAGAGATTAATATGCAGAATATACAAGGAACTCAAGCAATTACACAGTAAAAAAACAAATAACCCAATTGAAAAATGAGCAAAGGAGCAGAATAGATATTTTTCAAAGGAAGACATACAAACAGACAACAGGCACTTAAAAATATGTGCAAAATCACTAATCATCAGAGAAATGCAAATTAAACCCACATTGAGATATTACCTCACCCCAGTTAGACTGGCTATAATCAAAATGATGCATAGAGAAGGGAATGCTCCCTCACTGCTGGTGTGACTGTAAAATAGTACGATGACTATGGAAAACAGTATGGAGGTTTCTCAAACAGCTACAGATAGATCCACCATAACATCTAGCAATCCTCCTCCTGGGTGTATACCCAAAGGAATGGAAATCATCATGTCAAAGGCATACCTGTACTCCCATGTTCATCACAGCTCTATTTTCAATAGCCAACATATGGAACCAACCTATATGTCCATTGACAGAGAATTGGATAAGGACAATGTGGTATATATACAACATGGAATACTAATCTGCCATAAAAAAGAATGAAATTCTGCCATTCACAGCAAAATGGATGAACTTGGAGAAAACTGTGTTGAGTGAAATAAACCAGGCACGGAGAGAAAAAAAACTGTATGTCCTCACTCATAAGTACATGGAATACTAATCTGCCATAAAAAAGAATGAAATTCTGCCATTCACAGCAAAATGGATGAACTTGGAGAAAATTGTGTTGAGTGAAATAAACCAGGCACGGAGAGAAAAAAAACTGTATGTCCTCACTCATAAGTGGGAGCTAAGAGAGAAAGAAGGAGGGAAGGAAAGACCGCAGTGGCTTGTTGGACTTTGCAGAGGGTGAGAGCATACCTAGGGTTGCAGAGTGGAGTTGGGGAAGGGGGAGGGGAAGGGAGGTCTGTGTTTACTTTGGTGGGGGACACATGGAGTAACCACAATTTGTAGTAATGGGCATGTTGATAGTATTGATTTTGCCATCACATCTTGGGCACAAGTGGTGATGTTCAGCTTTGTATCCCATGAATAAACATAACAAGTAAAATAAAAATAATAAATAAATAAAATTATATTTCCCCAATAATATCCAAAAATTAAGACTATGCTAGAGAATTGCATTCCAATTTAATAGCAAAGACCCAAAGTGGAGAAAAAGCCTGACTTAGTTGAAAAACAGAAAAAAAATCAGTGATGCTGAGTTGTATGAGCTAGAGAGAGAATAATAGGAGATGAAGTTGGTGAGCAAATGATATACGTGAACCTATATTATGTAAGGACATTATGCTATCATTGGAGTTTAGATTTTATTCTAATCGAAATGAATAGATGTTGAACTGATTTGAGCTATAACCAATTTGCATTTTAAATGATCCATCCAGCTGCTGTGTTGAGAATTAAAGGTTAAGAATGAAAGGTGTTGGTGTTGTAGTATCCTTGGAAAGACATGATAATGGCTTCAAGAATAGCAAATGCAAATATAAATAAAAACTGGCTAGGTATATTTTGTAATCATATCAAGAGTAAAGGTTTACACAAGAAATGAAAGTAGTAAAGTGAAAAGGAACCAGTATAATCTTTTTTTTTTTTTTTTTTCTGAAACAACAAGGTAGATGCTCTTTACTGAAGTGGATAAAACTGGGGAGGGACAGATTTAGGTGAAGTAGAAGGCAAACACTATTTTAATTATCATTTTTTTTTTCAGTCCTTTTGATCATAATACAATGTGTCTATTTTTTAGACACAATTTTTATGATGTTATGTAATTCTACCCTATGAATATATATATGCTAATTCAAATAAACATTCCTCTATTGAATATTTTTTCTGTATTGTAAACAGCATTGCAATTAACATTCTTACAATTAAAAGTGTATATGAGCAACACTTGTATTATTTTCTAAGGATAAATTTATGTAAATAGAACTTTTAATCCCATGTAGTGTTCAGTGCTTTGGTACTTTTAACTGCATATTAATCTCTTGCCCTAACAAAAGACCATCAGAAAAAGCTTATTGATTAAGAAAATCTAAATTTGTTAAACTTACTGCAATAAGGAGGATATGCCAACTTGACATAGTGCTAGTGTCTCGGGAGGGGAAAGTTAGGAGAGGATATTTATAGAGTTTGAGGACCTGAGTTTTGTGATAGTTAGGTGGAATTTACATAACCTAAGGAATTGGTTGAGATTAGGTGGATTTTATAATAAAGTGGCTTTGAATTGACAGGCAAAGTGAAGGGAGGGTCTTGAAGCAAGTCTAATGTAAACTCTTAGTCTTGATAAGGAAGCTATTTTAGTTAGCTCACTGTCAGGTCTTCCAGAACTAGATATTTGGATGTCCCCATAATTTTAAGGTAAGGACAGGGAAATGGTTAGGTATTATTTAATATATTTTGAATTTTAGAAATTTCAGGGAATTTTGTTGATTTCAGCCCTCGATACATATTGTCAAATTGCTCTCCATGAAACTTGCATCAATTTAGATTTTTTTATATTTATTTGTTGGATTTCTATTATTGTCACTGTTTGTACTTTTAGTTGGATGTAGGGCATAATTATCTGAAAGACCATTTATTCCTACTCATAACTAGAAGCACTGCATTGCCACATCTGATCCTTATTCGTGCCTTACTCTTATAAATCTGTAACTTAATAAAGAATACATATTAGCTAATTATTCAACAAATAGAATCATTAAAAATATGCATATGCAAACCAAACATTAATCTTCTAAGAAGGAATAATAAATGAGAGAAAGATGTTGAAAATGAAGTGCTCTAAACTTCATGGCAAACATATGAATTTCTCTTGTAAGAGCCACTTTTGCAATATTTTCACTCTAGCCTTTCAATTGCCAGCAGGGATTAGTGAACAAAGATGGCTTTGGCATATTTCCAAAATGAGCTCAGGTATTAAATCCTTTATTTAAGGAGTTATAGCAATGTTAGACAGATGATGATGGAGTCTTTTCCCAGTGGGGACACTTGGGTTGCATCTCTCACTTATCATTTGTGTGCATAGTGACTATCAGAAATAGCTGTAGGAGCTTAACCAGTTTAGCCTGTTTTCTCCAGGTAGAGCTTTCATGGCAGCCTTCAAAAGAAAGACACCTAATACTCTTAATCCTTGTGAAATATAACCCAAGGGGACAAAATTTTATTTTTGTATGGCAACCTTTGCTAGGAAATGTTTTATAAAGCATCAAGCATTTCAGGTGATGCAATACAATCTAATTATTTTTCTGTTGACATCATTGACCTTTCTCACTAAAAAAAGTCACTTCCTTTGAATTCAGAATAGTTGCAAAACAGTAAGAGTCCAGTCTGAATTATTTAAGATTGCTGATAAACATACATATATACCCTTTCTTATCTAAAAGAGTAGAATGCAAGGAATACTGACCTCTTGCATTTTTAAACATGTTAAGTGAATGTAGCATAGAGTGTGAGTTTAATGGGTGCATTTTCTAATTTTATCAACTTTTTACTGAAAACTGACATTATTTACTTCATATTTTACTTAAACTTTCCACATATGGGTTTATTATGTAAATACATTTTTCTTTTTTTTGTCCTTTTTGAGACCGGCCGCACCGTGCTCAGCCAGTGAGCGCTGTGAGCGCACCGGTCATCCCTATATAGGATCTGAACCCGTGGCGGGAGCGCTTCCGTGCTCCCAGCGCCGCACCCTCCCGAGTGCGCCACGGGCTCGGCCCATAAACATATTTTTCTGATCAGCAAAGCAGTACAGAGTAATTTTAGGTTCTCAGATAAAAATAAATAAACCCAAAGAAGGAAAAAATATTTATAATCATGCCATTATTAACATTAACATTTTTATGTGCATATATACATCATTTAATGTTCAGAAATTTAGATCATGTGGTAAATATTGCTTTGCACCTTTCCAGAAAATTGAAATGACATTTATATGTATGAAAAAAAAAATGAAATGAGTAAACTGATACAACTAGAAGATAGGATTAAATTACTGCAGAAAAGGAATTGAATCACAGTATCTACACAATGAACAGATCCTATAGTCAATCAATAGAAATGAGCAATGATTATATGATTGCTGGAAACTGGACTATTGGTTCAGAGGACACACATGCTCACCCTTATGTGAGTAACTAATTCTAAGTTTCAGGTATCACTCCCTGACTCCTGTCCTGCACAAGTCCATTTCATACTTGACCAATTTTTGTTCCTCTAGGAAAACAGAATTCTACATACTTTTCTAAATGGGAGCCTTCTATTACCTTACTAACGTCTCAATAAGTCTACCTCAAAAAAAAATTCATTTTCTGAAAAGCAATGGTAGCAATTATGTTGGCACATAATTTTGTAAGATTAGAAGTATTTTCAAATTACCGGAGTCCGTGCTTTTTACTGTCTTCCAATGGAAACCAAGGTTGAAGTTTTTGGTCCATTGTCCTGTCACATTAGGTATTTGGTGTAACCACAAATGACATAGCCTTATGATTACTTTGAACCGACATCATTCTTACCTCTAAAATGCACTCTTTTTTGTTATAGTCGTGTAAAATAAACGGCTGTTTAGTCAAAAATAAAAAAAGAAAATGTACTTTAAAGCTGCATTATTTTTCTAATTTATAGTCAATCAATAGAAATGAGCAATGATTATATGATTGCTGGAAACTGGACTATTGGTTCAGAGGACACACATGCTCACCCTTATGTGAGTAACTAATTCTAAGTTTCAGGTATCACTCCCTGACTCCTGTCCTGCACAAGTCCATTTCATACTTGACCAATTTTTGTTCCTCTAGGAAAACAGAATTCTACATACTTTTCTAAATGGGAGCCTTCTATTACCTTACTAACGTCTCAATAAGTCTACCTCAAAAAAAAATTCATTTTCTGAAAAGCAATGGTAGCAATTATGTTGGCACATAATTTTGTAAGATTAGAAGTATTTTCAAATTACCGGAGTCCGTGCTTTTTACTGTCTTCCANAATTTTGTAAGATTAGAAGTATTTTCAAATTACCGGAGTCCGTGCTTTTTACTGTCTTCCAATGGAAACCAAGGTTGAAGTTTTTGGTCCATTGTCCTGTCACATTAGGTATTTGGTGTAACCACAAATGACATAGCCTTATGATTACTTTGAACCGACATCATTCTTACCTCTAAAATGCACTCTTTTTTGTTATAGTCGTGTAAAATAAACGGCTGTTTAGTCAAAAATAAAAAAAGAAAATGTACTTTAAAGCTGCATTATTTTTCTAATTTATTTAATTTTTACTCACTAATTTATATTTCTGTGTGTTTTGACAATATGTATATGTACATATAAATATTTATAGTGGTTTTTCTCTGAGTAATTTAAATTTGTATTCTGTATCCCTCTCTGTGATTTTTGACGTACCTATAATTAACCTGCATTACATTTTGATGAGAAAACTAAGAGTTGTTAAAAATGCCTGGAAGCATGTTTAAGGCTAACATAAAATATTAAGTGGCTTACTGTAATTAACTGTTTTTTCAACTTTATTATTTAATCTGCTTTTAGGAAATACTAGTTGTGATTCTACTTTTTTATTGTGTTTCGGGAAGAAAGGCAAACAGGCTGCTGAGAAACCAAACGTCACTAGGAGGGTTGGAGAACTCAAAGTTTTATTACACTGGCGGGCCCAGAGGAGTTCACACTTCAAAGTCTGAGCGCCAACTCAGGACTTGCAAGGGGTCATATAGGGCATGTTCTTCCAGGTTTTAGGTTTTGTTTTCTTGGAAGCCACGCGGTAGGGGCTAGACTGATGCAAGAAGTGGGTGGTGTTACAGAAGCAGAACAAAAAGCAGAAGTGGAGGTGTGGGTTCAAACTTTTCTAGGCTGTCCACAGCAATGTACCATAATTCAATTACTAAATCACTTGGTAGTAGATAAACTTTTAAAAAATTTTTAGTTTTTATGTACAATGCATAGTGAATATCACATTTATATACATCTCTGAGAATATGTTGATTACTTTGTCAGGATGTACTTAAAAAGGGGAGCTGAAATAAGCATGCATACTTTTGAAAATAATTTTGAGATATTGGCTATAGTCTGGTCTATCCACTTTGAAATTTTTGTTTGCAAATTTACCTTTTCTTCAGGATTTCATGAGTTTGACTATTTCNCCAGGTTTTAGGTTTTGTTTTCTTGGAAGCCACGCGGTAGGGGCTAGACTGATGCAAGAAGCGGGTGGTGTTACAGAAGCAGAACAAAAAGCAGAAGTGGAGGTGTGGGTTCGAACGTTTTCTGGGCTGTCCACAGCAATGTACCATAATTCAATTACTAAATCACTTGGTAGTAGATAAACTTTAAAAAAATTTTTAGTTTTTATGTACAATGCATAGTGAATATCACATTTATATACATCTCTGAGAATATGTTGATTACTTTATCAGGATGTACTTAAAAAGGGGAGCTGAAATAAGCATGCATACTTTTGAAAATAATTTTGAGATATTGGCTATAGTCTGGTCTATCCGCTTTGAAATTTTTGTTTGCAAATTTACCTTTTCTTCAGGATTTCATGAGTTTGACTATTTCCCAAAAGTCTTAATAACACTGAACATTGTTATTATTTCTACTTTTGTAGATTTGCAATAAAAAGATACTATTATTGTTTCATAATGTTTCCTTGATTAAAATTAAGCATTGTATATGCTTATGATTTTTTCCTTAAAAATAACTAACTTCTTTAAGACATCTGTGCCTATGTAATTATTTTGTAGTTAATTTTTAAGATTCATTTTTAAGCTGCATAATATCCCTGCTGGCATTTGTTGTAAACATTTTTTTCTCATATCATCATTTGATTTTATTTTAATAGAGAGATTAATCTTTTAAATATCAGTCTATTTTAATGTACTATTACAATCTCACATTTTATGTCTCACATTTAAATATTTCATCTGTATAACTTATTTTTTGTGTAAAATATGACATAGTGATCTAAATCTTCTTTTACAAAAATCAGTCTAGCTTTTAATGTCAATTTAAAAAATTTCATTATAATCCATTTATCCATCTGTGTCTGCTATTGTAATTAATAATATTATTTATAATAATAATAGGAAAGACTCTTGTTACAATCCATTAGTTTTCAACATTTTTCAAGTTATTCTTATTTATAGGTGTTAAGTTAACTCTATCAGGTTTATAAAAAAGATATTGGGATAGTGATTTCAAAACATGTGTCCATATTTGTGGAAAACTGCTACTCTAAACATATTGAAAGACCTAAGATTCATTTAATATTAATCGCTTAGTATTTCTACACCCATATTCATAAGTAAAATTGGTTTGTATCTTTTTTTGTTTTGTTAATCTTTAAATTGACAGAAAAAAAATTATGTACTTACTGTGCATTACTTAACATAATGTTATGGGGTATATAGGCTGTATTTATTCACCATTCATATCTTTATACCAATGTTTGTTATAAGAATTAAACACATTTTAAAAATTGTACTGTTTTTCTTTTGGATCAACAATATTTAAAATAGCTTAGAAATTATCCATTAACTCTGGTAAATTTTGGGAAACTTAGGCATATTTAAGAGACAGCACAATATAGAAAAAAACAGTCAAGTGTGATGAAAAACAGAGTTTAAATTTTAAGTCAGAAATACTGGGTTTAACATGCTAGCTTGGTACATTTTTTGAAGCATCAGATTATGTTTTAAAGTCAGAAATACTGGGTTTAACATGCTAGCTTGGTACATTTTTTGAAGCATCAGATTATGTCTTTAATTGGACATAGTATTGTCTGATATCTTAGTCTGTTTTGTGTTGCTATAACAGAATACCTGAGACTGGATAATTTACAATGAAAAAGGTTTATTTAGCTTAGAGTTCTGGAGACTGGGAAATTCAAGATTGGGCAGCCAAAACTGGCAGCTTCTGGTGAGGGCCTCATGTTACACCAAAACAAGGCAGAGAAACCAAAGGGAAATCAGGTGAGTGCAAAAAAAAAAAAGGCAAAACATGAGAGGCTACCTTGCTTTATAATCACTGTCTCTCAGGATTAATTCATTTTTGCAAGAACTAATCCAGCCTCAAGAGAAAGGCATTAAACCATCTCAGTCAACTACCTAATTACCTTTTAAAGGCACCACTTCTCAATACCACCACATTGGAGACCTCAACATGAGTTTTGGTGGGAATAAACCATTTTCAAACCATAGCACCTGACTTATGTGGGTAATTCAGAGTCTTGAATATGTCTGGCACATATCAAAGTTTTCTTATTATCATTATTTTTAAAAGTATTTTTTCAGAGTATCTAAATAGTAACAGACTTTTATCATAAATAGATTAATACAAAAGCATAAGATTTGCCTAATATTAATAAATTAATTTATAAAATTAATAACATCAATTAAAAAATTACCATCACCTGGATAGATAAAAAAGATTTATTCTAAAAAAAAATACAATAATCATTTTGCATATAAATTTAAACCCAATTACGATTACAAATATCCTTTCTTTATATAATGAAAAATAGCTGTTTTAAAGAACTACTGAAATTATGTAAACCAACAGACAAAATGATATAAAACACTCAAGGAAAATTAACTGAAATTATGTAAACCAACAGCCAAAATGATATAAAACACTAAAGGAAAATTTCCATCTGATGGCCAATTTCAAAGCAAGAGGTTTTTTCTTACAACAACAATNGTGATGAAAAACAGAGTTTAAATTTTAAGTCAGAAATACTGGGTTTAACATGCTAGCTTGGTACATTTTTTGAAGCATCAGATTATGTCTTTAATTGGACATAGTATTGTCTGATATCTTAGTCTGTTTTGTGTTGCTATAACAGAATACCTGAGACTGGATAATTTACAATGAAAAAGGTTTATTTAGCTTAGAGTTCTGGAGACTGGGAAATTCAAGATTGGGCAGCCAAAACTGGCAGCTTCTGGTGAGGGCCTCATGTTACACCAAAACAAGGCAGAGAAACCAAAGGGAAATCAGGTGAGTGCAAAAAAAAAAAAGGCAAAACATGAGAGGCTACCTTGCTTTATAATCACTGTCTCTCAGGATTAATTCATTTTTGCAAGAACTAATCCAGCCTCAAGAGAAAGGCATTAAACCATCTCAGTCAACTACCTAATTACCTTTTAAAGGCACCACTTCTCAATACCACCACATTGGAGACCTCAACATGAGTTTTGGTGGGAATAAACCATTTTCAAACCATAGCACCTGACTTATGTGGGTAATTCAGAGTCTTGAATATGTCTGGCACATATCAAAGTTTTCTTATTATCATTATTTTTAAAAGTATTTTTTCAGAGTATCTAAATAGTAACAGACTTTTATCATAAATAGATTAATACAAAAGCATAAGATTTGCCTAATATTAATAAATTAATTTATAAAATTAATAACATCAATTAAAAAATTACCATCACCTGGATAGATAAAAAAGATTTATTCTAAAAAAAAATACAATAATCATTTTGCATATAAATTTAAACCCAATTACGATTACAAATATCCTTTCTTTATATAATGAAAAATAGCTGTTTTAAAGAACAACTGAAATTATGTAAACCAACAGCCAAAATGATATAAAACACTAAAGGAAAATTTCCATCTGATGGCCAATTTCAAAGCAAGAGGTTTTTTCTTACAACAACAATAATTACAAAGAAAATATAACTAAAAATTAATTAATGTTTAAAATATTAATGAAAATTTTAAATACTTAGGAAAATATAAGCACAAACGAATAGAATTATATAGAAATTATTAAATTTTACTGAGGGAAATACAGTTTTGAATAGATAAAAAGGCTACGATATTATAGACTTTATTATCTTCAAATTGATTTTCAAAACAAAAGCAATGTTAATCAGATTCTAGACCATCATGATGTACTCCCTATTCATGATCTCTTCTCTTGGAAATTGCCACATTCATAGTTTCTCTGGTGGGG
>NW_007734906.1:67430-71068 GCF_000696425.1 Galeopterus variegatus
CACTCAAGTTATGCTGCAAATTACTACTGCTGTGGAACTCATGGTGCATCAAATCCAGCTTGAGGTCCTGATATAGTTCAATAAGATTACTTGAATTTCCTTGGGATTCCTGTCTTTCTTAATGGTATATAAATTTTTATAAGAAATACTCCCTAATGCAGAATTCAGTCTCCATTCCTTACAAATAAGACATTCTAAAACTTCTGTACACTTGCAGAAACTAGATATAAAATAAAAAGGAAAGTTTATTTTATTCAATACTGCATCAAGAATATCTACTTGTGTGTTTGAGAGAGAGGGAGAGAAAGAGACAGAGAATTCTATCTATATATTTATCTGCGTATCTATTTTTCCACAAGAAATATACAGGGCTCCCAGTAACCTAATACACTCCCTTAAACCATAAATACTCCTCAACCCCTGGAAGGTTTAAAGCATAAATATCTGAATTTACATGGCACAGTGTTGTAGCTTTTGAGATACATAGAAATCTAGGAGAGAGATTAGATTAGTATATTGAAGATGGAAACACCAAAAGCCTTCACTGACCTCAAATGCAAGGAATTAGGATTAGAAGATAGTCCAAAGTTAGAAAAAAGAGTCCCACAAGACCATTCTCATTTCTGACACAAACTACAAGTTTGTGGTTTCTCAAAACCACACTTATGTTTAATAAATTTACTTACAAACTCACAGAATGCACGGGGAGCTATTATATTAATGGATAAGGCTTATTACAAGGAAAGGATACAAATTACAACCAGCCAAAAGAGGAGACCTACGGGGTAGAGTGCAGGAAAGTTCCAAATCTGAAACTTCCATTGTCCTCAGGGTGTTACCTCTTGATATCCATATGTGACAATGTGCATGGGATATTGCCAATTCAGGAGGATTACCTAAGCATCAATGTGCAGTTATATTGAGACTTCATTATGTAGGTATGATTGCTTTATTGCCCACATGGTTGAACCCAGCCTTTACCTCAGCTGAAACCTCATGACCCAAAGCCCCACTCTAAAATCACATGGTTGTCTTTCTGGAATGGGCAGCCTCATTTTAGGAATATATTATGTGTGGCTCTCCATACTGTGAGTCATCTCATTAGCATAAACTATTAGCATTGGTCAGATGAGCCTACCATGAATAATAAATGCACTCCTGTCACTCAGAAATTCCCAGGGATTAGAGGTTAACACCTCAGAGCAAGTGACAAAGGCCACAATTTTTACTTCTCTCTTTCTCTTTCTCTTTTTCTCTCTGTATATGTCTCCATTAACATCCTAAAAGGGAATCTGATCTCTGTTTATTCTATACCAATGATTCTCAAATTGTGGTCCGTGGACCAGCAGCATCAGCATAACCTGGAAACTGGTTGGAAATGAAAATTATTGAGCCTTACCGAGTCCAACTGAATCAGAAACTGTGTGGAAGTGGCTCAGAAATCTGTTTTTAACAAAACCTCAATGTGATTATTGTTCATGCCCAAGTTGGCAGTACATTAATTCTAATCCCGAGACTCTAATAGTCATGGGGTAAGGAAGCAAAGAAAGTAGAATTTAGGAGCCTTTCCAGAGGAGTAATATCACTGAAAAAGTAAATAGCATTTGAATATGTAGATGGCTATTCATTTGCTTCTTTAAATTTAAATCAAGATCTCCATCTTTGTGTCAAAGGAAATTCATATGAGACACCTCTTTCATCTTTGTTTTTGCTTTCAGTTTGCTTCATATTAAAAAGGATTACTAGTTTACATTAGTAGTAATCATCAAAGAATTGTGTAGAAATATTTTTACTAAAATAAAATTGTGCCTTCATTATCAGTGTTGGGATTGTATTAAAAACAAAGATCATTCTCTCATAAGTGGAAAACTTGTACCATATTTTGAAACATGGATTTTTATTTTTTTAAATCTCAGCTATAAACCATTCAACATAGGGTTCCTTGATATGAAGGCTGACAGTTTGTAATGTAGAGTTTAATTAAATTGGGCAGTGCTATAATTAAAGGTTTTGAGTTATTAATGTATCACCCTGGCAAACACTTAATTTTTATCTCTCTTGTGAAACCCTTATTAAACAGGATATTAAGATAGTTAAATAGCATTTGCTGCAGAAACGGTTTGGATGCTTAGGTGTAATTCAGCACAATACACTACAATGATTTTTTTTTTTTATAAAAAAAAAAAAAAAGAGGACTTTGGGAGCTCAAGGATATGACCACAGTCTGAGATAAGAGAGCAATTCCATTTTAAAAAATCTTAGGTATAGTGAAACTGACTTGAGAAGGAATTGCTCTGAATGAGAAGTGTTAGAAATCTTTCTATGCTCACTCCAAACTACCCCGGCATTTCAGGCTCTCAATATTGAGTCGGAGGTTTAGGTAATTTCAAATATCACATGTTAGCTTAGCAAATATTTATATATTCCATTTGCATCTATGTAAAGAAAAGGGCAGATACATTCTTCAACCTGTTGATTTCTAGTTTCTTCTAAGAGCTAATACCAATTAAAAGCACCATCTTGATTCATCCTTTATAGGTTGTGGATGATTTTCCTAAGCACATATTTTTCTTAGCCAGCTTGCAATGCAGATTCAGTGATATTGTCCCTTCACTGATAGAGTTTAAATTCTGTAATACAGAATCACAAAGCCCAGTATTTTCTAGAGAGAATTCTCTATCTCCCCTTTTGCAAGATTCAAATTATGTGATTGCATAATACAAATTATAACATGTCCCGTGGTTTGGAAATATAAGGCATTTTGTTTATTTGTCAAACTTAACTTACCACAGGGCCTTTTACCCCCTATCCCCATACTACTGCTCCACAGAACACACATTGGAAAATGCTGTTGTGATAAAAAGAATACTGGTTTAGGAATTAAGAGACCCCAAGTCAATACTGTTTCCATTATTTGCTGTGTGAGCTCAAAAAAATTAATTAAATGCTTGAAGATTCAGTTTCTCATTTCTAAAATACAGTTGATAACTATAATACAGACTTGATGTAAGGATTAAATAAATATATAGGCTCAGAAACGTGAAAAACTTTAAAGTGTTATTGAAAAGTTCATTTTAATTTTTTTTTATCTCTTACTCATTTGAAAATTTGTCATTAACCTGAAATTTTCCCAGGCCCTTTCTTCCCCTTCTCTCATCCTGTATTCCACTGGACATCACTAGGTATGCAGAAATTGTTGGGGGTTGGGTGAAGAGGAGAGCTTAGAGATCATTGGGTTTATTAGGGTAGAGTGGGTCCACATTATTAAATATTTATAAATATGTGGATATGTTCAGGCACAACTTGTTAAAACATTGTACAGAAAATATTAGATGAGGCTAGTTAATGTCAAATTCTTTCTAATTCAAAGATACTTCTACTTGAAAAAATGCTTTAGTGCCCATTTGTAAATAAGCCATTGGCTTTATCATAGAATGGCTGGATATTGACAAAGCAAGCAGGAGAGTATATTCAAATACAATAAAAAGAAGTAAGTTCATGGAAAAATAGAATTAAAAGATAGTACAAATCTCTACATAAACTTTTTGAAGTACTCTCATATCAGGAAAGAAGTAAAGTCTAAGTCAGACACGTAATTTGAATTATAATCTCAAGACTTTATTCAAGGAATAAGACTT